>NC_056726.1:252130727-252215727 GCF_019279795.1 Protopterus annectens
ATGAATATTGGTTAGTCATGCACAGCGCATTACAACTTTAGTCAAAATAGCATGCATGGATATTCCTATTTACCAAAAACAATGCAATTATAACAGTGACATAGCAAACAGAACCCATGCATATATGGAATGGCATTCAGGGTTGCAACAGCATGCCAGTTAGTGGTATGTCAAGCAGGCAATAAAATGATTATTCAACAGGGAATATTAGTATGCACACAGTTTAACCAATGATAAACCAAATGGAGCAATGGCCCCAACAGTAGAGGTTTGTTTAGGAACATACCCATGTTGGTTTCTGTGTGATGGTTGGATCAGTTGAGTGGTGGGGGAAGGGAACAGATTCAACTGACAACTGCTATTGAGTATATTTGTCAGTACACTGCTATTCACTACTCTACATTCTGACTACACTTACACTCTACCTGGGCCATGGGGCTGCTACAGCACACCAACAGCTGGAGATATCAATAGAGCAATTGTACTCTTATTTTAGTTATACACATCATACCTGTTTCTATACCAATTTATTTACTTGTGGGCCTGTGCAGATGAACTGCGTGCACATTACATTGCTGTTTCTACACATATTTCAGATTCACATATTAGTTGCAGGCCCTGGAGTGTGTGTTGTGCCTTTCACATACCTCTACTGTGACATTCTCTGTGTGCAGGTTTCTTGGCAAGTGGGGAAACTATCCGTGACAGTGTGACACTTGAGGGGCTTGTCTGGGCCAGACTGCAGAGTGTGGATGTCTAGCTTGCATCTATTTGTAGGACTGGGGCTGCACCAATCAACACAGCAATTGTACACCTTTCATAGTTATACACATAATAGTAGTATTTCTATTCAGATTTCTTTACCTGTGTGCCCTGTATGGAAAATGTATGATTTGCAGTACATTTTTTTCTATTCAGATTGCAGTTTATGACTGTAGAACCCAACTGAGTTGTTATTGGTAATCCCTGGATTCAAACTGTGGCATGTGTGCAAAATTGAACTACAGGCCTAGTCCTTATCAGACTGAGATACTGGGGAGGTGTTGTGTATTATTTGTGACATTTCTATCTAGAACATATTTTTGTGCACATTACTTTTATTATGACATGTTGCATTATTTGTTTCCCATTTTCAGTACAAATTATGCATACACAAAAGACATTGATGTCACTGTTTGTGAAACGTGCACATTAGCTGGATTGCACATTTGACTGTTTTACAACTATACATACTGCAATTTAGATTCCTGAGTACACAGTATAGGTTTTAAGTCTGCACCTATTAGCCTTATACATTTTTCAGTACATTCACAGCTACATACAGCTGAAATTGGAAGGTTAACACAGGACAATGCTGGCAGACAAACAAGTAAAACACATTCTGATGGAAATATGTACTGTTGCTTTTTTCAGTTATTTGCCCATTCTAAAGTATGCAGACAAACAGTGCTAAATCAATTCACCTCAGTTAATGCATTCTGCAGGACATGCACATTTCAATTTTTCAGGTGCAAGTAAGATGACACACACCAGTGTTTGGGATCACCTTTGTTAGTTTTGACATACATATCTGTGTACAACTCAGACATCCACAATTACTATTCCTGCATGATCTGCACAGGGGAATCCTTTTCATTTGTAACTGTTACAGTAGCCCTGACATGGCACTTTCTTGGCAGGTTCACTCATACACACTCATACATATTCTAATATTCCTCTCCTGCATATTGTACCTTGTTTGCTATTGATATCTGTATTACACAGCTGCTGGGAATACTCCATTGTAACACTGGCAGCCTGACACAGGCATTTATTCCTGACTTTTACAGCACAATTATATATACAGGCAGTACTACCATTACTATAATTTTGATTTCTTACTGCTAATAGTACAGGATATTCTGTACTCACCATACTGCCGATGCAGCTAGGCCAGTCGCTGGGCATGAGCCTCAACATTCTGGGACCTCTCCACAGCTGCTGTATGTGGAGACATCACACATGAATTGCACCTGTACAGACACAAGTTGAACATTTTTCATACTTAGAGATACATAAGACTGCATACTTACAGACAATTGGGACATCCTGTGCTCGAGCTTCTTGGATCCACTGGTCCAAAAGTGCACCCCTCCTCTGCTTCAGGTTGTTATAGTGGTGACGTACCTGCTCACAAGTCCGGTGTATGCCAGTGGCACTGGTGAGATCATGTGCAAGCTGGTTCCAGCCTCCACTTTGTACTGTGAGCCCTGGTACTGGTCCTGCAGCAGCCTGCCATCATGGTTCTTAAATAGTAGCCCAACTATGACCCTGGACTCCTGGATGCCCCAACGTTGAGCTCGGAAGCAAACACCTTCACCAACGCCAGACATTTTGGTCCTGCTGTGAGCAATCCCAAATGGTTATGGCTGCATTCCCACCTGTGCAGTTTAAATAGGGCAGTTTTTCCTCACTTTTTCTTGATGGCCAGTTTTAATATGCTGAACTATGCTTAGCTCCGAGCAAATACGCATACCATTGCTTACACCAGCTAGGCAGAGCTAAAAGCAGGTAAGCAATGCTTACACTAGCAAAGCATTGCTTAAATCTATTTTTTTCATTAAATTTATAAATAATATTTTACATTTTCCCACCCCTACTGTGCTATACGTAAGCCATATGATTAACATCTATCATTCAAATTCCTTAAAAGATTATTAAACAATTTGGTAGATGGGGGATTCGAACCAAGCATGTTCTACATGCTATGCCATGGTAGTACCACTATGTTACAGCAGATTGATGATGTTTTCTATCACAGTAGCACTTGTCTATCATTTTCAGGATTTCAGCCAGGCTAAGCATAGAGGCACGCCATGCAAACAAGCTGCGCACCACTTAAACTTTGGATTTATTTGATGAAAAAAATATATTACTTTTTAAAATTTCTATTCATTTCCTCTTGCCCTACTGCATCCATGCATGCAGGACAAGAGTGCATACATTTGGGGGTGGGCACTTGAAGGCATTTGCCTTCTAGGAGTTTATGTTTTTTTATTTGTTTTTCAGTGTCCTCGGACATTGAAATGTTGCAATTTATATTTCAGTGTCTGCGGACACTCATGTGCTATATAATATTAGAGCCAGGCTCTAATATTATATAGATTGACACCCTTCTGTGTGAGAAAGTGCCGTATGGCACTTTCTGAGTGAAGGGGGCGTGTTACATGTGCAGGCACTGCTAACACATGCCACCTGTGCTCGCTCCTGGTTCGTGTCCATTTAAATTAGATAGCAGCATGCCTTCATGCATATGCAAGGTGCGCTGCTATCCTAAATGGACACGAGCCACTCTGTGCAAGAATAGCCTTATTCCTGCATGGAGCTTTGTGAATCCTGGCCTATTGTCTTAATCTGTCTGGATATTGATAATTTACTCAGAATGGTCTTGCATTTAAAATGTTTGACAAATCCATATATTATATTCTATATTTTGTTGTACTATTTGTCTTACTTTACTGAAACATTTATAAAAGTGCTGAGTCTTAAGCATTATAATGAAGTTGAAGCTGATATGTTTGGAGTTTGTATTACTACAAAGCAAGCTTGAGTTCAAGGTAAGCATTCAGTAGAATATCAAAAATCCAAATCTTGATTTTATTCCTATGTTGTATTAAGGTGATAGATTATCATGTTTCTTTTATCATGTCATTTCCATGTTCATTGAATGCTTTTATAGTAAACCCATTGACGTTACTGTGAATTGCTTAGAATATAATCTCTTCTGTTTAATTAGTTTTTGTAAAGATAGCTACCTTAATTATGCCCATGGTCATATTAGAACATGATATCTCATTTTCTGTAGAATAATTATGGCAATAAAATGATTCTCTAGTGCATACTCAGTTTTAATGTAGTAATAATGGTGTATATTTAGATCTAGAAACAAATATTATGCTGTATTTTATTCAGTCAAACAATGTTTTAAAATAAAACAGGTGTTAAGAGCTTTCAGAGCAGTTGAACATTTTGCCAGAAGGAAATGTATTACTTTGGCATAATGCATTATATTAAATTCAGAATTAGAAATGAAAGCACATTAATGAAGTGTGTGTGTGTGTGTGTGTGTGTGTGTGTGTGTGTGTGTGTGTGTGTGTGTGTGTGCACGTGCGTGCGTGCGTGTGTGTGTGTGTGTGTGTGTGTGTGTGTGTGTGTGTGTGTGTGTGTGTGCGTGAGTGTGTGTGCATGTGCACGCGTGTGTGTGTGTGTGTGTGTGTGTGTGTGTGTGTGTGTGTGTGTGTGTGTGTGTGTGTGTGTGTGTTTATGTGTGTGTGTCTATGTGATACAGGAAATGCTCAACAAAATGCCTTTGTGAATAACAAAGGAGCTATGAGTAATTTAAGCCTATTTTGAGGAAAAGCTTGTGAAATTCAATTGACTGTAAAACAGATATACAACTAGTGAAAAACATTGTGTGTTATTTATTTAAAACAATGCTAGTAAGGTAGTCAAAGTTCACATAACTGACTAAAAAAAGAAAACATTCCTTACATAATGTTAACAGCCTCAGCTTTTATTCATCATCCATGACTCTCTATTTCCCTCCATGAAGCATGACCGATAAAGCTAACCCCTTTTATAATCCTGGTGGTACAAGGTATATTTCCAAGAAGCGCCCTTTCTCATGAATGAAATTCTATAGATATGAATATAATCTAAAGAATGTAACCATATTTTAAGTAACGTAACTAATATCTGAATATCAAATGCTTTATAGTTAATGACCATTTTTAACAATCTGCTTTACATGCTAGTATAATGAATAGTTCCTTCCATTGTTCTAGTGCAAGTGGTCTTAAATGGCATATTAAGTGTTTAATTTATTGTTTTAGTCAGATTTATTTGCAGTACTTAATTTAAGTAGCTAAATAATTTTATCTGAACCAGAGCACTTACTTCATTTTGTGAGAGAAATAATTTTCACTATCATAAAATAATCCTGACAACTAATTTTTGCATGTATTAATTGCATCAGTGCAGTATACTTAATTATATTTTAATTTTCATATACAGTTTTCACAGTCACACCTTATTTATACATCTAGCTTTTATTTGCTTTATTGGTATACAGAGCAATCCTATTAAGCAACTCTATAAAAATCAAACACTATTAAGACAAATAGATGTGGGATGAGAAAAAACATGGTGGATTGATTTTTGCATGGATTTCTGCAGTCAAAGTCTGCAGGTTTCAGTCTTACAAATGAATGCATCTATTAACTAGCTTTGACAGTTCTAGTTCATCTACTAACAACTTCAGATTTTTCTGCTTTATTACTATATAATTACAAATCACATTTTAATTTTTTAATGTTATGATGTTCATCTGATAGTTTTAATCATATTCTTTGCAATGAATTTTATGCACCATCTGAGAAATAATTGTAAGTCACCTGGCTCTTTATTAGTCTTTTGATTTATCTCAGGAAGACAGAACTGACAGTGCATGCCATAAGAGACATTTATATCTTTTGATTCACACTTTATTTATACCCCTCCATGATTATAGACTTGCAAGGGTGTTGTCCTGACTAATTGGTATTTACAAGTCCTAGAGCAAAATCCCTTATCCTGTCTTTAATGAGATATAATGCTATAATTTGTAGTCCACCATTATTCCCACATACATACATAAAAATATTTCAGCATGGGCAATAATGCACTTCTAGCCTGCCAATATACCAAAACAGTTGTTCCAATAATATGTGTGCAGACTGTTGTTAAAAATATCTAAACTAATGTTTGCTTTAATGTAATTTGATAGTTAAATTCATGCATCAGCTACTCTGTATGAAAATCATTTAGTACACTTCTCATTCTTATAGAATCTTTTATGGAGGTTGTCAGAAGATTCTCTACTATGTTTTTGTCCAGGTCTCCTTCAATAAACACATCACACTGAATTACATTTGACAACCTTTATTAAACTTCCATAACATAGCTTTGGTCACCCAAATAATTACAATTGGACTTAGTACAGCTGATTCTAAACACAGCATAAACATCCTTGTAATGTTAATCAGGACAGCGTACCTACTCATCCTGCCCAGTAAGCAGCGTCCATACCTTTGCTCGCTTACTTTACTTATGAAGCAGCGTCCCAGACTCACTTCATATCCCATTTATTGAATTCCCCATCCAACCAGATAATTCAGGATGGCATGACCATACTCATATGAAGCAGCATCCAATCTGACTTCATACACCATTCATTGAATTACCTTCCAACCAAATAAGCAGCATCCTTACCTCCGCTTGCTTACCTATCCAGCAAGCTTCCTCCAGCTGCTCATTTTCCTTTCCTTTCAATTCCTTGAAATGAACATCACAACACCAGAGGGGAAACAGAAGAGGGCAAGCTTGTTCCTCTTCTCCACCAAGCAGCCTGACCAGGCTGTTCCCCCTCCCTTCTACCCAAACTAATTCACCAACTACCTGCCATAAAGGGAAGGATTAAGCCAAACATCATTCGGTGTACCCATCACCTGTAACTACAATAGATCACTGTCATCAACCCCATGCCTTAACATACCAGCACTGAAACGCACCTTAATGAAATTAAACAAAGTGCACCTTAATGAAACTAAAATTAATAGGATTACCCTTGACCCCACTGTACCACCAAAACATCCACTCCAAGAAACCACTAACCATGGTTCACTTCTAACCGCACTCTGTGGCCCCATTAAACCTCTCTAGTGAGTAGAAAATCTTCTGTAACCGATACAGTAATAACAGTAACATCCATCCTATGAAATCCATCACTCTCCAAACTCCCTCCTTCAGACCCCGACTGCTTCTACCTTCCAAATCCACAAACACTTCCTGCGGCATATATCACCTGCGCAACCCACTTCCTTCAGCCACTGGGGAATGCAGACTCATTTATCATCTCAGCCTCAAATTCTGTACCTCCAGCATCTTCAGATATGCCACTGTGACTCTGCGCACATCCTTTACGACCTCATTGCCCATCACTCCAGCCAAAGGCACAATGTCCACTGTGAGCACCTTCATTATGGATCTGTAAAAGAAAAGAAACTGTAAATTCACTGCAACAAAAAAGTCTTAACCTGCATGCTATCAAGGGAACCCACCTCCATACTCCCTAAATCAACATTCTTCAATGTAATTATGACTTAGGACTCCCCCCCCCATTTTTTTTTATAACCTGCTTAAGTTTCCCAGTTAAAGCTGTTAATATGCGATGGTATGCCGTTAGTATATCTAACACATTCTGCCCATGTGTTCACTTTTAACTTGCAAGTAATGACAAGAATTATTCCCCTAACAAGAACCAGGTGGCTCTACAATGTATCTAAGCTAGTGTTTGTATGAGCAATGAAAAGAAGCCATAACCCTCTCGCAATGGCTGTTGATGCTTGACCACACATGCACCCTTGACAGGCAGTCTTCCTAGGACACACTCTCCACCCCCCCAACCAAACTCCAAACTTCTCAAATCTACTAAATATTCATATCCCCAAACTCCCAAGTCCAAATACATCTAGTATTTTTAACAAACACAGATACCCTAAACTCCCAACAGCAAGCCTAAACCATGCCCTGCTTAAGACTTCCCACGTCTGCTTAACCACAAAGCTCCGGTTCCTCCAACATCCCCCAACATACCTATATAACTACCCTATCCCATAAAACTCAACCTGCCTCTAGAAGTCACACATACCCAGAAATTGACTGTACCCCACCTGTGGTACCCCGTACTTCTCCCCAGAAATAATTACCACTCAGCTTCACCCTCCCCCAACATACCTCCTCCTCACATGCCCCCACTACCTCCTATCTGAACCAACAATGACATGCCATTATGAGCACAAAGTAAGATTAACCAAGACCTCATAGTGCCCACTCCTGCAACCAGAACACTCCGGCGCAGCACACCAATACAGCCCACCTTACTCCCACTAATATCAACCTAACCCCTCTTGAAGATGTCCCTGGACAACTTAGTTTGTTGTCAAACCTCATTTGTTAATCCCAAATGTTCCCAGAGGTAGTTGTCTGTAAATGCCCTATATGCCTGATTAAAGTCATGCATGTATTAATTGCATCAGTGCAGTATACTTAATTGTATTTTAATTTTCATATACAGTTTTCACAGTCACACCTTATTTATACATCTAGCTTTTATTTGCTTTATTGGTATACAGAGCAATGCTGTTAAGCAACACTATAAAATCAAACACTATTAAGACAAAAATAAGAATGATTTCTGGAATATGCAGTGGGATGAGAAAAAAAAACATGCTGGAATGATTTCTGCATGGATTTCTGCAGTCAAAGTCTACAGGTTTCAGTCTTACAAATGAATACATTTATTAACTAACTTTGACAGTTCTAGTTCATCAGATTTTTCTGCTTTATTACTATATAATTACAAATCACATTTTAATTTTCTAATGTTATAATGTTCATCTGATAGTTTTAATCATCTTCTTTGCAATGAATTTTATGCACCATCTGAGAAATAATTGTAAGTCACCTGGCTCTTTATTAGTCTTTTGATTTATCTCAGGAAGACAGAACTGACAGTGCATGCCATAAGAGACATTTATATCTTTTGATTCACACTTTATTTATACCCCTCCATGATTATAGACTTGCAAGGGTGTTGTCCTGACTAATTGGTATTTACAAGTCCTAGAGCAAAATCCCTTATCCTGTCTTTAATTAGATATAATGCTATAATTTCTAGTCCACCATTATTCCCACATACATACATAAATAAAAATATTTCAGCATGGGCAATAATGCACTTCTAGCCTGCCAATATACTAAAAATGTTTTTCCAATAATATGTATGCAGACTGTTTTTAAAAATATCTAAACTAATGCTTGCTTTAATGTAATTTGATAGTTCAATTCATACATCAGCTACTCTGTCAGAAAATCATTTAGTATACTTCTCATTCTTATAGAATCTTTTGCACAGGTTCTCTGAAGATTATCTACTACTTTTTTGTTAATCCCAAACGTTCCCAGAGGTAGTTGTCTCTAAATGCCCTCTATGCCTGATTAAAGTCTCCTCATAAATATCTACATGAGACATTGCACAAGTTCAAATGTTTTAGTCTTTAATAATAGCTTAAATTTTCACATCCATGAATGCCTTAGGTATATTTCCTTTGTACTCTTTCCAGTTTAGTCATGCTAGTTTTCTTATAAGATTTCTATTTTGTCATTCCACACTCATGTTTGGGTCTAAGATAAATAACAAATGATGACTTTATTATTTCAGATTTCCTAGACTTTATAAACTTTTTTTACAACCTATAGTTCCATAACTATCATTAACCATATGATTAGTGGAGCTCAAAGCTGGATCTACCATGCACTCAGGTCCTTAAATTAATCTATTGTTTAAATCACTGTGTGATACAGTAAATATTCACCTTTTATTTTATATTTTCCAAATCTCACATGCCTAGTTTTTGATGTATTTATCAACATATTCTTCAGTGCTCAAAGAATCAATTTTTTCAAGTACTTTTGCAGACATGCCCTATTTGGAGCACATGTAGTCAGTTTACCCATTTTCAGGTTATCTGCATACAGACTGTAGAACACCTCAGACTAAAAGATAGATCTAAAAGATACACCCCAAGATTTAATAAAGTCTGTGTAGGCACAGTGTAGAGCCAAAACAGAATGTTACTGTGTCTGTGTACACTATTCCCCCTCGGCAGCGCTCCATGCATATTAAAGATGGTGCATTGCCAAGGGAGAGCCAAGAAACATGGTTATTGAATCAGTGCAGGGAGTGGTATAGTGATAACCATGTCTGCAGAGGAGTAAGAGTCTCCATGCACTGTGGTAGTGTTGTATTATTATTTATTTTTTTTATATAAAAAAGCATGTTTGCATGGCATGAAGTGGAGTGCATCAGTACTAAGCAGCACCCACAGATAAGACAGCAGACACCTGCTGGACATCTAAAAATAGAAACTCGATGTAATTAATTATTTATTTATTGGTATGTTTAAGCATGTTTTGCAGGCAGCACAGTGCTCAGCACTGCTAACAGGTAGCTCAGTGGTATATGTGATGGTATAGCAGATGTCTTGATATCCATGTACTTAAATGGGTAGAGTGATGGCTTCATGTGAAGTAGGTTCATGGTTTGAATACATGGAAGGTAAAATAGGTATTTAATTTTGCTATACATATTATGCAGATTATTTTAAAATATGCCCCTGCTGCCCTCTGCTAAGCTCTGCTCAACTGGGCTTAGATCTGCTAAGCATCACATAAACACGTAAAGGCTGCCAATGCTTATGTGCTGCTTGGCACTACTTGGCTGCTTTGTGCACTGCTAAGCTCTGCTAAGACTACGGCTCTGTGAGTTTCTGCACTTCTCAGCTCAGCTGCACTGGTATCCACGGTGCTAAGCAATGTGCCATTTTTTTGAATGTTGCCCAGTGACGTGTAAGGGTGGGAAAACAGCCTATAGTAAGCCCAAAAGGCAGGAGTACAGCTGAATCCATTAGAGTTCTACCTCTGATGAGTGCTATGGGTGGTGTTGGAGAAGATGTGCGATTTTGGGCACAGCATTGGGGCATTCTGGAGTCCAGGGTCATGATTGGAGTCCTAGTCAAAAACCATGAAGACCAGCTGCTGCAGGGAGGTTTCCAGTGATCAGAGTGTAAGGCGGATGCCTGGGACTGGCTGACCAGAGAACTCACCAGCGTTTCTGGTATCCGCCACACAGGTGAGCAGTATCATCTCCATCATGATGACCTGAAGCAATGAAAGGGGGAACTCTTGGACACCTAGGTCCAAGAACATCTGGCAGGGAATGCCCCACAAGCAGGTAAGTAATTTTGGTACTTACGTATTATCGCAACCAGATATTTGCGGTTGTGGTAATACGCTTGTTGGCCCCAAAATGGATTGTGGGACTAAACTTAAGACACAATTTGGTGTTTTCTTTGGGTACAACCTAGTTTGTCCCAAATTACCAACGTAAAGTAACACGGTAATGTTAAACTTGCTTTGCTACTTAAAAAATGGTTTCACTGCTGTCTTAGTGCAGAATTGGGACTGAGGAAGCATGTTTTTTGGGTAAATAACTCATTTTGTTTGACATACTGCAGTAAATAATTAAAGTTAAAGTTTTTGTGAGGATAGCAGTTATTGTTGCAATGTTTTCGGGATATTTTGCATAGTATTCATGTGGATGTCTTCCAGATGTTTTGAGCAACATATTTGTGAAGATTTTCTTTCACTGATTAAGGAAGCATACTTGCAGATGGTTTACTTGTAGATGGTTCACTTACTGGTTTACTTGTAGATGGTTCACTTGCTGAGTTACACTTTTTGTATGGGGAGAAATTGTCTGCTATTGCTATCAAGATTGCTGGGGATATGGAACATGTATTTAGAGTGACTAGATGTCGGAAAACAACATAGCTTGAATCAAGCACTCATTCCTAAAATTTTACAATGTTTTCCCTACCTAAACAATGTTTTTAAATGACGTTAACACTGTCAGTGTGATTCTGCATACATTTCTTTTTAAATTTACAGAGCGAGAAGCAAGCGGCATTATCGTGAAAATCTGATTGCGATAATACGTAAGTACCGTAATTTTATATCTGTTTTTCTAATATCTAGTCTGAATGTCTGCAAAGCTGGTGTGCTTAATGGTGTGCTTACCTCCCAACAGCTGCAGAAGAGAGGGCTCAAAATGTTGAATTGCATGGTGGGCACCTGGCCAGGTTGCACTATGAGTGTGGTGAGTACAGATGTGTTATGCTAACTGTAGTGAAATAGCAAGAAATTGTAAAGCATTAACTGCATGAAAGTATATACAATAAAGTCTGTAGTGCAATAAATGTAGAATTAGAACTGTATTGCAAGAAATAAATAATGCCATCTGTTCTGTAATAAAACATGAAACAATGCCAATAACACCAAGGAAAATGGTGTACATCAGGATTGTATTGTTGTAACCATTGCAGTAGAGTTGTATGCATTCAGGCTGTAAGGTAAGGTGCTGCAGTTAAGTATAAGACTGTAATAGATGTAGAATGCAAATCTAATGGCTGCCAGTTGCATTGTTTAACTCATATACTACTGTTTGTGGCTGTCTCTAGGCCAATTTTGTTCACATAATCCTCTGTCATCCACAAACACCAGGTAATCAAGGGTATATGGGTGAGGTATCCCATTCCATGAGCTGTTTTTGTTTGTTAACTTCCCAGATATTTCAGCCCACTAACAAAAAATTGTGTACACCAGCATTGTTTATACTGATATATAGCATCCCTACTATCTGCGATATGCTTGTATTTCATGCATATGTATTCTACTGTCAATGCAGTCTACTATAACACTGTAGTAGTACTGCCAGGTCTTATTTTGGTTCCAGGTAAGCTCTAGGCAAATATCAGTCAGTCAGTAATCAGCTGTGACTTAGTATCTCAGTTTGTTAAATGCTCTGTATATAGTACATTTTGCCACCCACAGACCAGGGTTCAAAGCCAGTGCTATGTAGCACTAAATATTACAGTAACAGTCACTTAATGTTCATATATTCTCTGTCCACAGGAACTACAGGTAAATGGATGAGGCAGCCAATAATATGGGTAGATAATTGCCTGTTTAGAATTCCCAGACTGTTAAAATCATTAGTAAGAATGTGAAAAATCAGCAATGTCCTGTCAGAAATAATATGTGTAATCCTGGTATGGCTGTATGCCTAGAATGTCTGTTAAAAGTTGCTGCAGTTGATTAATACATTCCATGCAGATGTCCCTTGCAGTCAGTACAATTGGGTTCTATTACAATGCCTGCCAACCAAGGCATGACTGCTGTTTAGAGTATGTACTGTACACATACATTTCTCTCAAGTGTCATGATTTCATGTTATGTCATTAATAGTGCGTAATTATCCTCCTGTTACAGGAGTACAATGACAATGAGAACCTAGATTGCAAAGTATCACCATTTTAGCCCACAGAAAACCTTGTTAGTTATATAGGTCTAACTGATGTGCAAGTGTTCTGCATAGTTGGGCACTCAAAGTTGTTACTGCTCGGTCCATAGTGTCCCATGCAAATAGCTTGAGAGGTATGTATGTGCTACATCAGCTATAGGAGACTTATACTCACAGTACACATAAAGAAAATACAGACCTGTAGAGTAAATAGTAGAACTGTTGTCAAGGAAGTAAGCAGCAGTGTTACTAAGAGACTGATTTTTTCTCTCTTCCCACCCCTTATCTTCATTTATTTATTACAGTTATTCATTGGTTATGGTTTACTATTAACATATGTTGTTGCACTAACTGTTTTTAGAGCATGTGTTATATTTTGTTATGTATTATAATGGATGCATATTAACATATCATGTTAAATTACCTATTTTGTTGGCCTTATGCTGCAACTGTTATTGGCATGCTGTTATACTGACTGGTCTGTTATTATTGTTGCGTTTCATATAATGTGCATTGATATGTAATTGCGTTATTTCCAATGTTCTGCCATGCTGTTATTACTAACAATGTTTTGTTAATAATTAACTTATACTTATTGCTACACCTCCATTACCACAGCATGTCGGGGTAGACCGGTTCCTGGTGATCTGCCTACCTTGCTTCACCTGGCTGTAGCAAGGGGTCCTAGTGGACCCTGACCGGTGGTGCCCCACCACTCCCCTGCACCACCCTGTGGTGTTGGGTGGAACTACCTTTGGGTACAGGGCCCGGCCTTCCCCTGGGGGCAGTGGTGCAGGGGCTGCAGTCGCCCAGGATCAACTCTCGGTCATGGTGTGCAGGATTGTTCACCGCAGCTATGAACGTCACCTGCGCCAGATTGAAAGTGCGCTGGCCAACCTGGTGGGGCAGGCTTGCCTTGGTGCCCAGCCTCCAGCACAGTCACCCTTGAGGCAATGAAAGAGCAGTATTGACTGTTCCATGGGTGGGGACATGAGTCACGCTGCTGCTATCTGGAGGCACACGTGACTTGGATTCCACAACACCCTCACCATCCAAGGTGTTTACCCCTTTCATGTGTCACATACCACCCCTGTCTTATGCATCCTTTCCTACCCAACTTACCTCCCTACATGTACCTATGTCTTTTCCCTTTGATTCCACTCTCGCACTTAAAAAAAATGGGCAGCTGTATAAAAAAAAAGTATCTTCCATACATAACTCTCCATTTCGCACATGTGTCCACTGGACACCACTAATCTGGTCTAATTGGCTTGACAACACAGTTATGTTGTCCTCATCCTTGTCTCTGGGACTTAAGAGTCCAAATTCATTTACAAAATCTGTCAAAATGCACAGCTGTTGCTGTACAAGATATGGATAGTTATGGTTCTTTCCTACACCCTTCTTGCACATTCCTAACTGCCTTTCACTATGTTTTTTTCCCCTGGCTTGCCCACATTTCACCACTTTCCTGTCACCCCCTTTTTCTTTTCTTTATATTTTTTAGCATGGATTTGTGTGAAGCTAAACGATGTGGTGAGGTGCACTGCACCGCTTTGCTTACCTAAGCTTAAATGAGTTTTCATGATTAAATGCATTGTACAAAATGAACACCTCTGCTAAGTTTCAAACCTGGGCCCTCTCATCTACAGCACACTGCATTAATCCACCATGCCACACACATCTGACTTAAAACAGATGTTTCCAGCAAAACATACTGATTGCCACTTACAGTCATTAGGCATGTAGCTGAAATAAAAACTAATGGGAAAATGGGAATGTACCTTCGACTCTGGTGAAATAATACATCACTATACAGCAAAAGACATAATAATGGATGTAAGTGTGATAGCAGTTATATGTACCCTTTTGTCAGCAACTTGTGGAGAGACAACTGCTAAGGCAGCAATAGCAAAGTACATGTACAACTGGACCCTGGTGCAGAAATACAGCCATATTAAGCCTTGCACATACTGATGGATGTAGAAATGTTTGTCTCAGCCTGTATATGTGCACATATATCTTGCAAATGTAGACACTTTTGCAGTGACTCAGTAGCACAGTCTGTTAAATGTGTTGTATACAGTGCATTTTTGCCACACACAGTCCTGGGTTCAAATCCAGTTTTGTGTTGCAGTTCAATTACATTATTGTGAAGACAGCAAGTAATAACTAAGTCATGCAATCCTAGTCAGTACAGGTTATTGTTAGTTTATGAACTGCTATCCAGTTTTGCAAGTCAGAGGCCTGCAGGTAGGGACAAACTGCACATATTTATATAAACTAACTATATGCTGCCTACTATTCTGTTATTGGTACCATTGTACAACAGACATACCTTAATCATATGCCTCGATCGGACTGTACAGGGTACCCTTACTCTGGCTCTAGTGTAACAACAGGGCTGACACAGCTGACACAGTTACACGTACAGCTTGCACTCCTTAACAATGTCCACAATTCCCTCTATGTGTACTAGGGTACAGCAGGAGCTGTGGCCTGTAGCATACACACCTGTATGTAAAGGTAGCTGCCACAGACCTACAATACCTCCCAATCCCCTAGAACAAGGGATCCAGACACAGCCATATGTAATGGGGGGTCTATCACCTAGAAATAGGGACATATGTAATGGTTTGCCCCTACAAAGATAGTAGGTTGATAGAATAACAACCATTGCATTAGCATACATATTCTGATGGGTATGAAGTCTGATACACAAGTGTGTCTCTTTCCTTACCAACCTCAACCAACAATCACTACCAGTGAACTGCCAGATGACCACAATGTCTTGGGACAATGACAACACATATGAGGCCAAACTGTGGACATACTCCATAAATCTCTACAGTTGAGAGTAATGGTCCCTATCCTCTCTGATGCTGTACTCTTGACACCTCAGTAATGTCCATCTTAATAACTAAGAAAGGGGCCCAGCTCTACATGAAGGCACTGTAGTGGTATGTCATTGGCCAACAATAGTGCAATTCAACTCCTCTGGCTGCAATTAGCAATTCTAAGCCACAGATTGATGCAGAGGCAATTATATGCTAATGAGCAGTACCTTAAAAAGGCAAGCAGCTGCTTATAGGGAACAGATTTATATGAGATGTAACTCACATGGAGAGCTTATTTCCAAAAGATTATCAGAAGCAAAGTTCAAAAAAGGAATATTGCACTCCACCAGGTATGTAATAGATTTCTCCATACAAAAGGATGAAGATGGGGGGGGGGGGGTGGAGGTATGGGGAATAGAGATTATAACAGTAAGCTTGTCGTAGTTCTATGGTAATGACATGTCAGTGATACTCTGCTGTTCTACAGCTGCAGGCATGCTTCTCAACTGTCCATGATTTTCATTCACATCTCAGCTCTGTCCCTGTCAATCCCTTCTACAATAGTTGGCTGTTGTAGCAAAGCTAGTGGATTACACACAATACACATGAAAATGAGTAAGGGTGTACACTCCTATAATGTCAAATGATGTACTGTAATTCACCTCCCTCATTCAGTCACTGTCTCACATACATAGTTCTAACATTTTAAAACTGTTCCTGAATGTCCCTGATGTACTCTGGCTAAGTCCCCATTTCTGTGGACATATTTTCCTGTTTGGTTGACAGCTATGCCTAACATACCTGTCAACCCCTTACAGCATGGAAGCAGGACAAAGCTATAGTTTATGGGGGGGACCAAGGCCCAAACACAGCAACAGTGTTAAAATATTTGTCAGAGATCCACAAGTTTGTGTGAACTTGACCAAAACTATGAGGCAAACATCCTGACATTCTGCAAACATCTGAATAGTTGAGAGGTATGATGCCTACAGGGATGCTATGCTCAGTGATTCATAGAATTTATAAATTCAAATGCCCTTGTACAACTAGTATGTTCCCCCACTAGAGGGGACAACATATTGGATTTAATCATCACAAATATGGGCGCCCACTGTACCACACCCGTTATCACTCCCTCCTTGGTCAGATCTGACCACAAACTGATAACCCTGGACATCCTCACCCCTCCACCTCCCCCAGCCAAAAATAGTCAAAAACCTTTCCAAAGCAAACTTCAAACTACTTGCATTCGAAGTGGAAAGCTTCACTATTCCCTTGCAGAAGGATAATGATATCCAGGATGCGGAATCGTACACCATGGCACTCTATATGCATCTTCAGGATTGCATGGACCGTGCTATCCCAAATAAAACCAAGACTCCTTCCTCAAGCAAGAAGAAACCAGTCTGGTGGACCCCGGCCATAAGCAAACTTTACAATAAAAGGAGGAGACCTATACAAAAAAAGGCAAAATCTCAAGTAGAAAAATCATCCCTGGTCAGCATTAGTAAGAAATTGAGTGCCCTCATCAAGTCAACTAAAGCTAATTTTGAAAAGAAAGTTGCCAAGGATGCCAAGGATAACCATAAGGCCTTCTATGGCTATGTCAAAAACCTAAATGGCAATGCTCAGGTCTGTTCTGAGCTAGTACAAAATGGAACAAAATACACTGACCCTTCTGACATTGCCAACATCTTGGCTGACAGGTTCAGTGCAAATTTCTCCCCCCCTCACCACCTACAGGGTCTATTACCATTCCAGGGGGTTGTTGTAAGTCCAATTATTACTGATACGTTGGTTAACAAGGCTCTATCTAAAGCTAAAACACTGCCTCCATGGGACCAGATGGTGTCCCAGGCTGTGTCATACGCGAGCTACAAAAGGAATTAACCCTGCATCTTAATACCCTGTTCAGTCTCAGCCTCTCCACAGGATATGTGCCCAGAGAATGGCGCACAGCAACGGTGGTCCCGCTACACAAGGGTGGGGCCACAGTTGACCCTGGGAACTACCGACCAATAAGCCTGACCAGTCTGATCTGTAAGGCTATGGAGCGAATCATTATGGAACTCATAAATGGAGAGATTGGGAACCTCCAGTTGCTGGACCCCACACAGTTCGGCTTCGTCAAGGGCAAATCATGCCTCCTGAACCTGGTGGATTTCTTTGAGACAGTTACTCAGGCTATAGATAAGGGAAAGGAGGTACACACAGCTTACCTTGACCTTGCTAAAGCATTTGACACCATTCCCCATTCAGGTATTATTGATAAGCTCACCAGCCTAGGTATAAACCCTTATGTCACAAGATGGATCGCAAACTGGCTCTCAGACAGATCCCATAAAGTAAGAGTAGCAGGATCTATGTCCAAATCCAGACCAGTAATGAGTGGTGTGCCTCAGGGCTCTGTCCTGGGGCCCCTTCTGTTTGGCATATACTTCTCAGAAGTACAGGCAAGCACGGAAGGGCTGTGGCTGACTATGTTTGCAGATGACAGCAAACTGGGTGCTATAATAGAGTCTCCGGCTGACATGGAGATCCTCCAGAAGGGCCTAAATGAGACTGATGCATTGTGTCAAAGCCATGGTCTCAAGCTAAATGCAAAAAAATGCGTAGTAATCCCCTTTGGAAGAAACAGAGTACCCGCAAACTACAACATAGGAGGTAATCCCCTGAAATCTGAAGAAGAAATAAGGGATCTAGGGACCCAAGTGGATAGCCAGCTTTCCTTTGATAACCATGTTGTCAAAGTGGTTAGAAAATCCTTCTATGTGACCCATCTGATCATGAAAGGGTTTGCATCAAGATCTAAGTATGTAATGGTGCCCCTCTACTCTTCCCTCATCAGACCCATTATTGAGTACAATGCACCAATTGGAATGTACCTGGCTAGACATCTCCAGCAGCTGGAGAGACCACAGAGGTACCTAACCAAGAGAATTACTGGTCTCAAACAGTTGCCCTATGCAGCACGATTGAAAAAGCTAAGACTATTCTCTGTTGCAAAATGCTTTCTCAGAGGCGATCTCTGTCTAACATACAGAGGTATGTCCAACCCAGAATTATTGAACATGTTCCATCTTAGCAAAACCAAATCTACTCAAGCTACACACTCTAGGGATATAAACCTCAACACAACAATGAATAGAACATGCTGGAGGGATAGATTCCATTCGCAGAGACTTCCCTTACTATGGAACAGGGTCCCGATCTACATAAGACAGAGCCCCTCACTATCACTCTTCAAAAGGAACCCTGATGAGTGGATGGGTAACAGAAAGTTCACACTGGGGATCACACCAACAGCACTACTAGATAGGGGCCAAGGGTACTAGCTGCTAGTACAAGGGTCTAGGGAACTACTAAAGGGGCGGTGAATACCGCACAACATGGCTGGGCTAATATATGCCTTCGGGCAGATAGCTCAGTACCAACCTATGAACCTAGGGAGCATGTACTACAGCAGGTTTGCATTGTTTTCTGCCATTGTGGTACATTGTTGTTGCTGGTCTGTCCCCATATAGTTGTTGTAATAGCACAATGTTAATTATTTAGCAGTGACCATATGAGATATCAGTGGGAGTTTGCCCATAGGGGACACACCACAGTAGACTGCAGTGCTGGGTGTTGAAACATACAGCAGGATCTGTCACAGCACACAAGGGACAAACCCTGTATTATTACTATCTTGGTGGTATCCACACACATAGAGTGTTGCCAGACTGTGGGGTATGATGTGTGAGGGAGCAGTGGATAGTGCAGGCCATTATGGGTGTGCTGGATTTGGACATAGTGAACTTCCACGTATCTCATCCTGTAATGTGCTTCCCTTTTGTTTTCTTTCAGAAATCATGTACTGGAGGAGACTTGCCCCTTCACAGATGTGGAGAATGACATAATAGTGGATGGACTGAGACAGCAACATCAGATCTTGTTGTCAAGGGGGAGGCATAATTAGAAGCAGCAGGCAACATTGTGATCAGACCTTGTGCGGCATGTCAGTCAGATTGGCCAGCAGGATAGGACCTATGAGCAGGTCTGACACTGGGCCACAGACATGCTGAATGCTGCATGATGAAGGGCAGCTGCTGTTGCCAGGGATTGTGTCACCACCGGTAGAGGGCTTGTGACAGAACATCCACTCTCGGCCACAGAGGAATTTCTGGTGAACCTAGAAACACATGACAGCTCCTAGGCATCCATCACACCATACATTGGTTAGATGGATACCACAGTGTCTGCAGCAGAGGAACGTCCAGGTAAGCATACTGTGTTCACCAGTGTAATACTGTATCAGTCATTGTGGCAGACTGTTCATACCTATACATGGGTGTTAGGTCTATTTGCATTGGGGGAGTAGGGTTTATGCTCAGTTGGGCACACATAGTCAGAATGTCAGCAATACAGCCAGTATCACAGTAGCTACTGTACATGTGGATATATGCACACATTATCTTGTAATACTGCAACCTTTGCTGGAGCTGACAATACCTGTCCCTCACCTTTTCAGAGGTCTGTCAGGTATGGCCCAAATACATGGTCCTGTACCTGGTAAGTGTGATACTGTTTTTTACAGATCATATATACCCTATGAAAGTTAAGGGCTGCCATATTGCCCTATGTATGTTGTGTTTAGCCAGAGTAGAATATTTGTTTGTTCCATTCTGGAAAAGTTAATTATAGTTCATAGATTGGTTAGTCACAGGTGTGTATTTGAATGACCATTGAAACATCTGCACTTATAGTTATGAGGGGCTACACAGCCTGGTATACATGATGCAATTACTCCAAGATGCCTGTTCAAACACAAAAGGGAGATGCTACATACCTGAGGCAGTGAAACTAGTACTGGCATATCATTCTCAAGATAGGTATACTGGGTTTTCTGTGGAGTTGTATCATGTATAATGTCATATTGCATACCTTACAGGCAGATTGTACTGGAAACTTTACCTGGATGTGGCTGAAGTGCATGTTATAAAGGGCTTGACTTGTCTGTGTATGTTGGTGTGAGGTTGTCTGTTTTGCATGGGAGTGGAGATGAGAAGATGTGAGACTGGTAACGCAGTTGTGGATCCTCATTTGTATGAGTCTGTGTGTATTACTATTCGTAAAATTGCAAATAATAATGTACTGCTTTTGTCTTGGTTTTCACAGGTGACTGTGGGGTTGGAGTCTGTCAAAACCTGATGTCAGTGTCTCATTGGACTCTGGTGATGATGGCGGCCCACAGTGAGCCACAGGTGGGGTAATTGGGGGCTGAATCTGTCCCAGAGGTTGACATCCCTCTTCTGCCCCCATTGTAACCGCACACACTCAGCATGCCCACACATACCCAGTCCTCAGAGGCCACAGATATTGGACAGTCAGAGGGTGGTGACATTGGACAGGATAGTGTGGCAACTATGGCATCAGTGAGTGTAGACACTGGCCATAGCCAGAGACCTGGTGAGGTTCCACACAGGAGGATTGACAGGTGTGCTCATAGGAGGACTGCTGTCCATCCACCACCTGTTGCAGATGTCACATCACTGGTCATGCGGTGCATGTTTCAGGCCATCATGGAGGCACAGCCATGTTCTGAATGCAACACCAGACAGATGCTTAGGGTTATGGATGCAGCACAGTCTGACATCCATGACTGCCTCCACTGCATTGTGGACACCCTGGATCAGTTCACTTATGTAGTGGACAGAAAGTGGGCTGAGACAGTGTCTGTCTTGGACTGCACATTGTCTGTGCTGGAACATCTGGTTGGAGTTGGGTGTCCAACACAAGGATGTAGGTCAGCAACACCATCTGCTGAGAGTCCAAATGGCCGTGCACAGTCATAGTCCTGTAGTGGCAGCACCTCCAACTCTTCAGAGGGAAGTGGGCTGTCCACACCATGATGTAGTAGGCTATGGACACGAGGTCCTGGGATGTCCTATGGGAGACACAGCCCCAGCATTTTTGCAGTCACCATCATGTACTACCACTGCATCTGACCTTGGGCATGGTGGTGTCAGTGCTACTCCTGGCAAAGCCTGCTCCCATGATTGTGGCTGGAGACAGTGAACTGTCCACTCTATCATGTAAGGTGCAGAGCTGTACAACATACACATGTGTATGGCTAGCATTGGGCTTGACTATGTAGATGCACACAGTCAAACACCACTGTCACATGCAAGCCACTTACAGACACACACTGCACCTATCCATGGTCCATATAACCCTCACCCCTCCTGACTCACACACATGCTAACCGTTTGGCACAGCCTAAACCTCCACCACACCCACATCACACCCTGTGAACATTATGATACCTGTGCCACATCCCTGCCATACGGGAAATGCTACTATGTGTCTGATGCACAGGGCGTCTATACCACTTGGAATGTACTTGTGTAGTGCAGTATTGTTTTGCCATGCCACTTGTTGTTGGCCACAACAGGTACTGTATGCCTGCATGCGTCATGACTACATATCACACTTTGTATATCTTTCTTGCATGATGTTGTACTGGTGGTAGTGTTACAGAATGGCAGGTGTGTCGTGGACCTGTGCATGTTAGTGTTCCAGGTTTCTGAGATGATACAGTATGGACACATGGCGGTAATACAGTGGCACAGGATGGTATCACAGTACAGCAGAAATATGACATCAGCAAGGTACTGCAGTATATGTGCATGGCTGCCTAGATGCATATGTGTAGAGCAGTCTATCAGAGACAATGGGGGCAGTCAGCATATTCATGCATTCATATTTTGCGATAAGGTCTGCTACCCTTGCTAAAGGTTATCTGGGTTATCTGAACCTACATATCTAGATGGTGTGGTGATGGAGTTGACAGGTCTATAAATATCCTGTGTCTGGGTCAGACAGGTGGCGGTCATCAGTTATGATTATGTATAGGAGAGCAATTTAGGGCCAGCAGCTAGTCACAGGGCTTAAAAGTGCATAACCATTGCATGGGGATGGCCCATAAGGGCATGTCTGTATCACTGCACAGGGATATATTTAGCCCAATATATTCACACACACACACACACACACACACACACACACACACACACACACACACACACACACACACACACACACACACAACATTGCATGGGGATGGCCCATAAGGGCATGTCTGTATCGCTACACAGGGATATATGTAGCAGCAGGATATTCATACACCCCCTGCTTATCTACTGTTACACACTATGGCCCACACGCACAGATACAGAGTTGATTTCTGTGAGTATAGAACCCCTACCTATCTATTACACTCTACAGCTTGTAGTACATATTGCATGTGCCACAGTCTTTATCTGGAATTTGATTGCCAAGCACCACTTTGGTGGATGACATCAGCAAGCCTTGTAGAGGAGGGCAATGCAGAGGCCAGCAGCTAGTCACAGGGTCGTAAAATGCATAACCATTGCATAGAGATAGCCGATACAGGCTTGTACATAGTGCTACATTGGATATATTTACACACACATACACACACACACACACACACACACACAGCTGGCTGCTGTGAGATTAGAACCCCTAACTATCTACTATTACATACTATAGTTCACAGTATTTATCGCACAGACCACAGGTTGTATATATGATTGCAGCCACAGTACTTGTACAGTATGCAAAGTAGCTTTGTGTTAGACAGCATGTGTGACCTGCAAAGTGATATTGCTTGCTACTGTTATTGTATCTAGTGTCCGAGGAGTGGGATATATGTCACTATCCCTGCCATGTGTGTACAGTTAGCAGTGTGGCCATATGTGTCTGGTTGCAATTGTATAGGCAAACATGTGGTCAGGGACAATATGGCCTGTCCAAGACATGCATTGAACTACTGTACAGTACAACACCTGCTCACTTGTGTCTGTCTACAAGGTGACATTTGACAGGCACAGGGGTCTGTGAGTGAGTGGGTTATGTACTGTGACAGCCATGGTTTGGTTCCTTTGGGCAAGTAGTTTGATGTGTGAGTGCAGATAACCTCAGCATTCCGAGGGTATGTGGGGAAATCCATACATCCCCACATGCACACCCACACACACATATGTGTGTGTGTGTGTATATATATATATATATATATATATAAATGTGTATAACAGGGATGTCTCTATAACAGTTGCTGTGTGTGTATGTTATGTATATGAGTTATGTAGATATATGTGGAGAGTCTAAGTATCATTATAATATATATAGTTATGGATTCACTTTACATGCTCGAAATTCTGAAATATCGAATTTCAGAAACTCGACCCCATAAAGTGGAAATCCTAAAAGATTGAAATCCCGGAGGCACAAAATTCAAAATTGTGACTTCTATACTACACACACACCACACACATACACATACACACACCTTCCTCCCCATACACAAACACACAAGGCATAACAATGTACCCAACACTCTAGTCATAGGTGACTCTATAGTCAGGCACACTGATGTTCCACTCACCAGGCTAAACAAGGAGAAAGTTACTGTCAGCTGCCTGTCGGGTGCCAGGATCCGCCACATAACGCATGCACTCAGGTCACTCCACAACAAGTATAAATATGACTCTGTCATTGTCCATGTTGGTGTGAATGACCTGAGACATACCTCCTTGGACTACATGAAAAGGGACATGGAGGAGCTGTCCGATCTTGTAGCCCAGGCTGGTATGACCCTAGCCCTGAGTAACATCCTGCCATCACCCAGAATGATACCACAGTACAAGGACAAAATGATTGACTTCAACAATTGGCTAAGCTTCTGGTGTCATTCTAAG
Organism: Protopterus annectens; assembly: GCF_019279795.1. Classification (NCBI taxonomy): domain Eukaryota; kingdom Metazoa; phylum Chordata; order Ceratodontiformes; family Protopteridae; genus Protopterus; species Protopterus annectens. Next base: position 252,155,324 of record NC_056726.1, read on the forward strand.
GGGATCCAGTATCTGTCTGCCTGGGATGACATGATCGACAAGCCACGATGCTTTGCCAGAGATGGCCTGCACCTGTCGCCCCTGGGATTCCGGATACTGGCTAAGGCTCTAGCCACCCTTATAGTGCCTTTTTTAGGCAAGGTTCAAATGACAAATTCACCACCCTAACAGGTACAGGCAAGAAGAATCTGAGGGTATTGCTACTCAATGCTAGAAGTCTAAACCTCAAAATGCACTCTCTCGAGGCACTCCTTAAAATGGAGAACATCGACATCTGTGCAGTGACAGAGATCTGGTTCAAGGCTCCAGAGAGTACCCCTGCATTACCAGGCTATAATTCATACCACACCTTTCGGCCACCTAACCTGGACCGAAACACTAAAGGCGGAGGTGTGTCCATATTCATTAAGGATATCCACACCTCCAGGCTAGTTGCTCAGCATAATGCATCCGAGATTATCCAAGTGCAACTAACTCTGGGTAAGACCGCAATCCAAATTGTAGCTTGCTACAGATCCCCCACCATACCCCGGGATTCCCACTCCTCATTTCTTAATACACTAGAAAATATTAGGGTACAACCTAACACCCTAATAATGGGCGATTTCAACTACCCTACCATTAACTGGGAAAACTACTCATGTACCAACTCTTGTGCTCAACATTTTCTGGAAATCATCAATTCCAATGCCATGGATCAACTTATCCACACCCCCACCAGGGGCAGCAATATCCTAGACCTGGTTATTACCAACATGGGCAACCGGTGCTCCACACCAGAGGTCAATTCCTCGTTGGTCAGATCCGACCATAAGCTAATCACTTTAGACATCCACATCCCTCCCCCATCCCCCATTAGGAAACCACAGTAAAACATTTCTCCAAAGCCAACTTCACGCTTCTTAAGACAGAAGTGGCAAACTTCACGACACCCATGCTGACGGACAATAGAGGTATGACTGCTGAATCCTACACAAATGCACTTTACATGAGTGCATGGATCATGCAATCCCTAACAGAACCAAGATGCTATCCTCCAAAAAAAGGAAGCCAATCTGGTGGTCCCCTGCCATAAACAAACTCTACAACAGAAGAAAGAAACTGTTGCAAAAAAGAGTAAAATCCCATGATTGGAGAAACTCCCTGGTCAGTTTCAGTAAGAAGCTGAGATCCCTCATAAAATCCTCCAAAGCTAGTTATGAAAACAAAATCGCCACTGACTCTAAAGCCAACCAGAAAGCATTCTATAGCTATGTCAAGAATCTCAATGGCAACACTCAGATCTGCTCTGAGTTACAGCACAATGGCACTAAATATACAGAACCAACGGATATTGCCAACATCCTGGCAGATAGGTTCAGTGCTAACTTTACCCCTCTGTCATCCCCTAAAGGGCCCATCTCTATACCAGAAGAATGCAAAGTTCCTGTAATCACGGCTGCACAGGTAAAAAACACACTATCCAAAGCCAAGAACACAGCATCCATGGGACCTGACGACATCCCAGGCTGTGTTCTACATGAACTACAGAATGAACTGGCACCCCACCTAAGTACCATGTTCAATCATAGCCTCACCTCAGGCTATGTGCCCACTGAATGGCGTACAGTGACAGTTATCCCACTCCACAAAGGGTGCGCCACCACAGACCCCGGAAACTACCGCCCCATTAGCCTAAAGAGCCTGGTCTGCAAGGCTATGGAGTGCATCATTATGGAACTTATAAACAATGACATTGGTAATCTCCAAACTCAGGACCCCACTCAGTTCAGGTTTGTAAAAGGCAGATCATGTCTCCTAAACCTGATAGACTTCTTTGAAGCAGTCACCAAAGCTGTAGATGAGGGTAAGGTGGTTCACACAGCCTATCTAGATCTCGCCAAGGCTTTTGACACCATCCCCCACTCTGGAATTATAGATAAACTCACTAAACTAGGTATAAATCCCTATGTCACAAGATGGGTTGCCAACTGGCTTACTGACAGAACCCACACTGTGAAAGTAGCAGACTCCAAATCCAGCTTCAGACCAGTGACAAGTGGAGTACCACAGGGTTCAGTCCTGGGTCCTCTCCTGTTTGGTATCTACTTCTCTGAAGTACAGGCCAACACAGAAGGTCTTTGGCTAATGAAGTTTGCAGATGACTGCAAACTAGGAGCCATAATCAAAACTCCAAAAGATGTGGACATTCTACAAAAGGGCCTTGCTGAGACAGATGCCTGGTGTCAAAGCCATGGCCTCAAGCTCAATGCCAAAAAGTGCATTGTCATTCCTTTTGGTAAAAACTCAGTACCCATGAACTACCACATAGGTGGTAGTCTACTTAACACCGAAAGTGTGATAAGAGACCTTGGGACACAGGTGGACAGTAGCCTCTCCTTTGATAATCACATTGCCACAGTAGTCAGGAAATCCTTCTATGTGGCACACCTCATCACAAAAGGTTTCTCATCCAGAGAAAAAGAGGTCATTGTTCCCCTCTACTCATCACTCATTAGACCCATTATAGAGTACAATGCCCCTTTTGGTATGTAGCTCACAAGACATCTACAACAACTGGAAAGGCCACAGAAATACCTCACAAAGAGGATTACCGGCCTCAAAGAGATGCCCTATGCAGACCATCTCAAAAAACTGCAGCTTTACTCCATTGCATATTGCCTACTCAGAGGCGATCTCTGCCTAACACACAAAGCTATGTCAAACCCAGAGCTTTTAGACATGCTCCACTTAAAGAAATCTCAATCCCTACGAGCTACACGCTCTAGGGACCTAAACCTCATCACCACAATAAACAGAACATGCTGGAGGGATAGATTCCTGTCCCAGAGACTTCCCATACTCTGGAACAAACTACCTATCTATATCAAACAAAGCTCCTCATTAGCACTGTTCAAGAAAAATCTTGATGATTGGATGGGAGATAGGAAATTCACCCCGGGGATCACTTCTGTGGCTCTGCTCGACAGTGGCACAGGAAAATAATTTTCTTGGGTGGCGAAAGCCAGGGTACCTTTGGCTAGGCTTATATAGGCCCTTGGGCCAATAGCCTAGTACCTACCTATGAACCTATGAACCTATGAACAACCCTATCCTACATACAAGCAGGGGGCAAGCCCCCCTTCACCCCCCATACACACCCCCTACTTAAATTTACTAATTCAAAGGTCACACTACATACACAAACACATTAAACACCATCACACAAGCTACATTCCCCTCGCACGCACACACATCACAGTAACAAAACACACTAACATACACTACAGCCCCTACCAAAAACCCTTAAAACATAAACACTTAACTGAATCCATGAACACAGTGCAACACCTGAACCACTAATTCAACATCTCCGAAATGTAAGATTTTGAATTTCGTGTTTCTGGGTTTTCGATATTTTAGGATTTCTACTTTATGGGCTCGAGATTCTGAAATTCGATATTTCAGAATTTCAAGCATTGAAAGTGAATACACACACACACGCACACACACACACACACACACACACACACACACACACACACACACACACACACACACATATATATATATATAGAGAGAGAGAGAGAGAGAGAGAGAGATCAGTAGTATATGTATATGGGGAACATACTGATAGATACACTAAGCTTGTGGAAGGGGGAAACAGTCAGACAGATATGTATAGGTAGCTGTGTGTATGTACAGATTGATTTCTACATAGCAGGTCTTTGTGAGGAAGCGGCAACAGAATTGTGCTCAAGTTAGCTTAATGTAGAAGCATGCCCAGTGGGACTGTCAGTACTTACAAGGTGACTCCAGGCCAGAGCTACCTGCACTGCAGGCTGGGATTTTGTGTGTTACAGACATTGGCAGCTGCACCTGTTTCTGCAGTACATCACTTCCTTGACATTGTCCATGGAATTCCCCAGCTGTGTGCTATAATTAATATGTGACTGGAGTACATAATGTAACACCAAATACAGGGTGATAGTCTGCATATCTCTCACTGTACATGTTTTTTCATAATGTCCAGCATTTCACCCCATATGTTTGGTCTGTTCGTCATACATTTGTGGTGTTCCATTAAAATATTGTATAATGCAGTCAGTGAATAGTATTAACTACAGGCAAACATTTGAGTCCTGGACTTTATATCCTGCAGATATTCTGTACTGATGCAACCAGATTTTATACTAACCACCTTCTAGGTTAATCAAAGCATCTGAATGTCTGTCTCTAGTTTTGGTCCTTTGTCCCCCCCCATTCTCTCTGGCTTTGTCCAGCTTTTATGCACTAACAGACTGAGGGGTATGACAGTCTGTGGGAACACCATGATACAACTACCTCGCATGCAAAATATGTGTATACTGCCAGATTCAAACCATCAACATGGTCACCCACACTAATGTTGCTAACCTACTGAGCCACACAGGCTGTCATTCCTCATGCAATCAACAGCATGCAGACATACATTGTCACCCCTGTGTTACGTGAGTCATAGAACGTGTGGCCAGGTTCTACATCACAACCCTGGAACTGGCTGTTCTGCTGATATATCATTGCATATTTGCTGTTACAGCAGTTGTATGGGTACACTGATATGTTGGGGGTGGGGTCGACCAGCCCTGCTGGCATAGACAGTTGTACAGCTGTCATGAGACCCCACTGTTTGCCATCTCCATTGAATAATGTAGTGGATGTTTCAGCCATGTGGCCTAGTGCATATTTTGGAGCATATACTATTGGACAGAGTACATATTGTCCCATGTTGCTGTTAAATCTCTACAAGTAGCCCAGTAGCCCACTATATTCCCTTGCATATGTGCGGCAGGTCAGTACATATGCTACCATATTCTAGTACCCCTTACAGTGGGGGAATAGGTGAGTGACTAACCTTGTGAATGCATCAGTTGACAGACCTGTAGTTTGGGACTGACTCTGTCTGATGCACGCAGTACACAGCCAATACATGATTAGGTACAGGTTGAATTGGGCTGGCTGGCATCATGTTTACTAATATGTATGCGAGTCAGAGTGAGGTGTCAGTCCCTAGGGCCCTAGGTTGTCAGTGCATGTGATATGCTTTGTCTCTTGGCCAAGGCCAGAGTGTACTGGGCATGCCTATGTCTACCTACAGGCAGCTGTTTCCACAGGATCATATTGTGTAACATGGGGCATACTGTGAACATATGGGCACATGTGGCTGGACAGTACTGTAGCACTTCACCAGATATATTGAGACACTGGAACCATGACTTCAGCAGCCCAAACACATGCTCTACGATGTTCCTAGATTGTGTGTGTGCCTCATTTTGGCATTCTTCCATGAGTGTGTGTGCATTTCTGATGGGTGTCATCATTCAAGGTGCCAGTGCATAGCCAGCATCTCCAATAAATGGCCATGTGGGATGCCCCCCTAGCAAACATCTGGTACAGCTGTGATGCATGCCAGATATGGGAGTCATGATAACTGCCAGGGCTGCCAGCACATACATTTATGATAATGCCCTGGGCATTGCACACGATCTGGAAGTTGATGGAGTGATACTCCTTGCAGTTGAAGTAGATTCTACCCTCCTGACTGGGTGGTGCCTTGATGTGTACATGAGTGCTATCTATGGCACCCAGTACCTCAGGTTAGTGTGCTACATGGTAGAAGTGTTGCATACTACTGGCCCTCACCTCAGAGGTGAGGAAAAATAAATGTGCTCACTGGCATGTGGTAGCATGGCATCCAGAAATTGGTGAAGTACCCTGGATGCTGATGCCTGGAAACCCCAATCATGTCCCCAGTTGGTCTTTGGAAAGTACCTCTTGCTAGTATCCTAAGAGCTACACATAACTTTGTTTCCACTGGGATGGGTTCCCCTCTGTTAAATCTGGGTCTGAGTTGAGGTTGGTAGAGCTCAGTGAGTTCTTATAGTATGTCCCTGTCCACCCTGTAGCACTCTACAATCTCCAACTGATGTAGCCCCTGGAAGGTTATCCTGGGCCTAAATCCTCTTTTCCATCTCAGTCTAGGCCTATGGTCAGCAGCAGCAGCATTGACCTCAGCATCTAGCACATCCATATGTAGCAGACCTGCAGCAACCCCTAGCATTCCTTCAGTTGAAACTCCCAAGTCTGTACTCCACTAGCGCAGAGTATGGGAGTGAAATCAGATTGTAGGATGTATGCAACCTTTATAGTGCTCTGCTGTAGGTGCAGCCTTTGTGATTGGCTACCTATCATGCATTCCTCCTGCCAAGTACATAATTAAGGACTGTTAATGGCCCTAGTTTAGGTGAAACATGGGTCATCAGTAATTAAAATATCATTGCCTTTGTCAGACAATTTTTTTTTTTTTTTTTGGACAGACTTCCTTGCTCAGCACTGCGGCACCCCACACAAACACGCACGACAAAGTTAACAGTGCTCAAGACTCAATGTAAGGTCACGCTCAGCATGGCAGTACACCACGCAAACACTGAAACATGCTGAAACACATGCCCTAAAGTTAAACAAAACTTAGCAGCCACTGTACACACCTCCTGCTGAGTACAGTGTAATGCAGCACAAACAGGCACAGCTAAGCTCCAATGAGCTTATAAGTCCTCAGACACACACCCTTTGATGTCAGCTACCTCTTCTGTTAACACCAACATGGTTCTGTGTCTACACAGATGGGATCTGTGGACATGGATACCCATTTGTGCTATTCAGTAACCCCAGCTCATTTGCATAGACATCCATGCACACAACTTAGAAACAACAAGGTTCCAGGCCCTGCCTCCTTAGCAACAGAACCATTCCACCATTGTAGATACTCCATACCAGGTCCTAAAATACATTACTGTTACATACTAATAGCTTTGTTTTTTTAGACTATTTTTTACTTTTTTTTTCATAAAAGCATGTTTGTGCACTGTAACATGCCGTACAAATATACCAAGATTATTTAAAAAAATTAAATTATTTTAAATTATTTTCCATATGGTTTTGGACACATGGTGGATAATTTTGCACATATCTGTGTCTGCTATGCTATTTCTGCTCTTCTAACTGCACTTTTACATTTCCTGTTGTCTGTTTTACATCCTGTACACAGAATTTTTCCATGTGCACTACAGACACCAACATGGGGTCTGCAGTATAAATTTAAAAATCTACTACAGTTTAAGATTATATGTTTACTCCTACCACACTTTATGTATCTTTACAATGGTTTTCTATTATGCTCAATACATTTATATGCATTTTTTTCAAATCTTTCTTGACCTTGTCTTATACTTCGTTTAATTTGTCCGTCCAAATTGTTTATTTCAGTTTTCAAAGTTGCAGTTCAGTCTCTTTTCCATTTCTTATATTTTTTGTCCCTCACCTTAAACAAATATCTTGTTTTATGGAAATATATCCTCCTGACATTTTGTGCCTAGATACTGACGTTAAACATTTTTTTTTTAAATTTTTATATTCAAACAATTTCTCTTTCTAAACTTTTCACATTTCTTCTGCAGTTTTTCCACTGAATGCATCACCTCAATTGTTTTACATAGCAAATGTTTCTATATAATCTGTATTTAATCTTTTGTGCATTGGTTTAGATTTCAGTTTGCAGAATTTACCAGTAACAAATTAATATTTATAACCCCATGATCACTGCACATCAATGGTGGTAAAACTTGACATGAAGTAAAAGTAATTTCTTTATGAACGCAATGTCTCATATGTTCCACTCCTTAGTATTTTTTTTTACAATCCGAAGCAATTGCTGTCCATGTAAATATGTTGTAAATAATTTCCTTACTAATGTTGTTGAATCAATGTCATTCCAGTCTGCGTCTGGTAAAGTTATGTTCCCAGCCACTATTATTCTTCCCACTTGTGTTTCATGCAAGAAATGTATGAATTCTTCTAAGTCATCAGCACTTGACTTTGGTGGTCTATACACTCCAACAACTGTTATATGTTCCAGGGTTGTACTTATTGTCACAATTATACAGTCAGAAGCATTAGTGTTATCACTGAACATGTAATAATCACAGATCACATAACAATCTTTAATCTCTATCATAATGACTCCGCCTGATTTTTTTGTTAGAATGCCTGTTACAGTAGAAACATTTATACCCTGTCAGAACCGGTTTCCAATCATTGCTCTTTAAGTTTTAACCATTTTCACAAACAATAACAACATCAATCTTATGGGAATGCAGCAAACGTTCCAATATAAAAACGTTATTATTAATGCTCCTATCATTAACAGCCATCAGAGATGCATTAAATGTTAGTATCTGTGAATTGTTAAAATTTCTACCTAGAAAAATCCTGCCTTTTTGTCAAATATTGCAAAATATCTGCTGCAAATGTTATTTTCCCTGATCTAGACAAATGTATGCCATTCTGTCTATATGCTTGTGCCCAGACTTAGGCTTGGATGCCTACACATTTCCATTTTTTTAATATATAACGTGAATGAGTGAACTTTCATTCATTCTGCCCTATCTCCCAAATGATTTCTGCCATACTTCAGCTTTCTGTAACCAAGATCACCAGAAATGGAACACAATTTCTCTTTATGTTCCATGAAGCTTTTTTTTCTGACTTAATACGAGAGAGACTAAATGCACTGTATGTGAAGACAGTGATCTATAAAAGAAACTTTTGTACCTTTTTTCTAGATCCCAGGGACTAGAGAAATTGTATGTACCTCTGTCCTATTCTTCACAGGTATTTGACATATTGTTTGGTCTGACTGATGAGCTTGTTTGTGGACAATAAATGCATTAAAGAGTTGCTCTTTGTGGGTAATACTTTTGACTTTTAAAACAGCAACAGAAAGATTGACTGCATTGTGTGGGAGGGAAATTAACCAAAATTGAAAATGTTACCATTTTTCTTTTATTTTCTGTGTTGTTGTCAGTAGCACCATCCAGCTCCTAGGGACTAGGTGGAAATTGTATGCATGCCTGTCCTACTCTTAATACCAATTTGAGCTTTTGTTTGGGCTGGTTGTTGCCCTTTTCATTTTTGTGAGAAGGCAGTTGTGCTTCTTTGTTTGAAAAGCTTAAAGAACAAGGAGAGGGTAGTAGGGTATCTGCATTTTTGGTTAAACTTCTTAGGATAAGGTTACTGCTGAGCAGCTGATATAGTCTGTTTTGGAGAATAATCCCCCCTGATAAATATATTTTGTTTAAGGGAGAACAAGGTTTAAGGTATTACAATTTTCTAAAAGAAGGAAAAAATTGCACTGGCTTGATTGACATCTCCAAGACTATAATGTTATAGTGGAACAGTTTGTAAACATAACTTAGAAAACCTTCAGGATAAGGAGCATTTACAAAATGTAATTTCTGCGAAATTCTAACAAGTGACTTTCCAAACCTGTATAGCCTACAAATATATGTAATGAATGCACTTACTTCATCAAGCGCTATGGGTTTGTGAGAATACAAAAAGATACCATGATTAAATTAGAGCCAATACAGGAGTCTGATACACTGATACAACATGAACCAACATGGCAAGACTGAAGTTTTACAAGAGAAACTAATGTACACATAGCTCAGCTGGAGTGAGTTATGAAAGTAAACACTTATAAAACTTTGTTGGTGCCCTATTTATATGAAATATATTTATATAAAAGCTGCTGAGAAAAGAATATGTATTAGTGAGCCAGAAACAGAGAATGGCAATCATGTACTACTTCAGCATTTTTCTGAGGTATGAAAAAAAAATAAAAAGGAAATAAAAGCAATTTTATTTATTCTTTGTTGTCCAACTTAGACTCACTAGGCTAGTAGCCTCTTTTCAGGGAGACCTTAGGTGGTATTTAGAATACTAGAGGGATTTTGGCCAGGGCATCAGGGAACTTCCCCTTCTCATGGTACAAGTGATCATACAAGGACAAATTCAATGTGGTGCTTCCTGTCTTCCATTCCGAGCGTAAAGGTGTCTCGGAAAAGCAGGAAGTATGGAGGAGAAGGAAAGTCTGGTACTTGCTATGGAGAAGGAAATGCTGTTATTCAAACAGCTGTTGAAGCTAACAGGATAGAGAAGGAGTCAAAAGAGGCCAGAAAGGAGAAAAATGGCAGCAATAATGTAAACAAGGGGAAAGGAGGGGAAAATGGGCAGAGGATGGCACAACGATGGATTCCGAAGATATTTTTCAGCAAAATCTGTTTGCAATGGATATGTCTACAACAGAATGTATTATTACAACCCTCCATTCAGGAGGGTTGAGGGATGCTGTTTATTTAAAAGAATTACTAGATCAAAGTGAGCTGGAAGGGTCTATATTAGATAATCAAAATCTACTTACCTTGAACTTGTATTCAGAAACACCAAAACAGCGAAACACACTTCAGCAAACATTGAAAATTTTACTAGGGTAAGTAATCACTTGGCCTCTACAACACCACAACACACATTGCAATAAATCAAACCCCCCAAAGTGGGGGGCTTTACCCCCACACCCCCCAACTACACATACCAACTGTGAGATTGCACTATGGTGGGGAAAATGGCAAAGTTGTGGTGTTGGCCAATTGCTTCCTTATCACAGGAAAGTTTTCATCATTCATGGAAGTGAATTTCACTGTTTCAGTGTTGATAAATACAGGTTTAAGGTAAGTAGATTTTGATTATGTAATATAGATCCAAGCTGGAAAGCAAAAAGGCAGCATCATGGGGAGAAATAGTAAAAATAATTCAAGAGATTGCAAATACAACAGATGAGAAAGAAGAAAAGAGATTGTACATGCAGCCAGTGAGAGAGGGTGAAAGAAAAGAAGGAAAAAAAGGAGAAATTAGAAGAAAATTTCATGTAAGGATAAGCGTCAAGTTAGAGAAGGCACTACACAAGTATGAGGTATGGGACAGGATCATAGCACCACTGGGGATAGAACCCAGAGAGGTAAGAGCCTTTATTTGTATTAATAAGGATACACTCTGTGACATTTTCTTTGAAGAGGCTGAGCATATGAAAAAAATTATACAGCAATATATTAAAAGACATTAATCAATGGAACTTGTATGTAATACAGGCTTTTAATAGAGAAGCCAAAAGAAATTGTTTGTGTAATTTAGAACTGAAACTGAAAGATGATTTGTAAGAGTATTTAAAGACTACATGTAGAGAAGTTTTGCATGTCGCAAAAATGTATGATAATAGAGGCTAATGGACTAGTGGGGCAGGAATGTGGTGTAATATTGAAAATGCAAGATGAAAAATGTGCATTTACCTAATATAATTAACACTGAAGGAAACAAAGGTATGGTGAGATATTGGGGACAGCATAAGACATGTTTTTTATGTGGTAAGGATGATCATTTATTTAACAACTGTGATAAAAGAAAATATTCTGTATATAGAAAAATGGGACATGAAGCAAAGAAATGCGAATAGAAGTGTATAAAATGTGAAAAGATAGGTCATTCTTGGATGGATTGTGCAGATCTAGAAAAACATACAGAAGAAACAACATTAGTGCAGGAACACCGGAAGGAGGAAATTGCATTATACACAATGGAGGAAATGCAAAATGAAGAAGTAAATGAAGCTGAAGTAATAATGGATGTGAAAGAGAGCATGAGTGAAATAAAAGATAAGGAAGGAAATAAGGGAGAAGAAATAAATAAGTCAAGTGATAAAGTAAATGAGAAAAGCAAGAAACAAAAGAGGTTCCATAGGCAAACAAGTAAAAGATAGGAAATGTAAGTTCAAAAATGTAACTACAGGGGAAAACAAAAAAGGAAAAGGGTGAAGATAAAATTCACTTATTATATTGAGAATCTTAGCCATTAACATCAACAACGTGAAGAATATTCATCGTAGGTTAGGAGTACTAGAATTGTGTATTACATTAGATATAGATATCATAGCACTTCCATATAGTAGAATGACAATAGATGAAGAAAGAGAACAAAAAATTGGTTTATAGGAAGGCAAAGAAAGTTGGAATTTTGTAATAAAAATGCTCTGGTATAGCCATCCTGTCTAAAGAATGGATAGATATTTTAGATTATGCAGTAGTACTCATTGGAAGAATAGTAATACTAGACATAAGGTATAAACATATTCTATAGAGTAATTACACTTTATGTATAAACATCTAGTCTATAGAGTAATTACACTTTATGTATAAACATCTAGTCTATAGAGTAATTACACTTTATGTATAAACATCTAGTCTATAGAGTAATTACACTTTATGCATATACTTTAGAGAAAGAAAGAAAAATATGTTTAGAAAAATAATGGATCGTGTAAATTTAAACATGCAAATAATCATAATAGGGGACTTTAATTGTGATTTAAGACACAGGCATAAACAAAGGGCAGATGCTAAAGTAATTCTAGATATAATTAAATATAATAAAATGTACTTATGAGGAAATAAGAAGTGGACATACCAAAGAAGCAATTTAAGAACCAAAATGTCCCTGTCAAACCCCGTCTATGGAACAGGCTCCCCATCCAAGTAAAGTAGAGTTCCTTCCTAACCCAATTCAAGTGCAACTTGGACAATTCGATGGGAAATCAGAAATTCATCCCTGGTTTGGTACCTATGTCTCTAATGCAAACAAGTAACCTGTAAATGATTCATCTCCCAGGCCCATGCTTACACTTATCAAGGGTGTCATAACTTGTTAGAGATTTAAGATGCACGGACCTTGTGGTCATTAGCCTAATAAACACCTATGAACCTATGAACCTATAAATTGAGTATTTTATAGTTTCAGACAGTTTGATTATATTACATCAAGAGTGTAAAATCACAAGATTTTCAGACCATTTAGCCATATGGAGAGAGATACAAGATAAAAGGAATTATATAAAGATAGAAAAATAGGGTGGCCATGGTGGTGCAGCTGTTAGTGTTGTCAACTCACAGTAAGAGGTTCTCCAGTTTGGTTCTCAGCTAAGGTGCCTTCTGTAAGGAGTCTGCATGTCCACCCTGCAGTCACGTGGGTTTCATCTGGGTGCTCTGGTTTTCTCCCACATTCCAAAGACATGCAGTAGGTAGAGTGAACACTGTAAATTGGCCATAGGTGAGACTGTGCACAAGAGAGCGGTGTGAATGAACTACCATGGCAGGACTAGCCACCTGGTGGTGTAAACCTTGGCTCAAGATGATTGTCACTGCAGAAGTGACAACCCAACCCCATGTGCAAAATGGGAAAAGGGGGTTGAGAATGGATGGATAAAGATAGAGAAAAAATAATTAATCTGCCAAAACTGAATTAACAGGCAAATGACATAATATTACAATTATGGCAAGGTCACATAAGTATGAAAGAATTTTATAAAGACTGGATGAGTTGGTAGATCAATTTGAAAGAAAATATAGAAAAGAGGTATTAGAATGGAAATTTTTGAAAAGACTACAATATTTTGAGGTATATAAGGAAATTAGTAACCAAATATTCAAAAACATAGCAAGTAATAGTGAAGAATTTATAGAAAAAGAAAGTTGTATGAAATGAATCTGTATGGATCTGAAAGCTATATGAAATGAATCAAGAAAAAAAAAGAAAATAAAAGTTAAAAGAAGATTGTTTAAATAAAGATATTTTTTGCAAGGAAAGAAATAAGTAGCACCACAAAAATGGTTAAAGAAAAAACAAGAATAATGAGACTTAAAAGATGGAAAAGGCAACATAATAAATACATAAGAAAAATTATGAAAACAATCAAAGAATATATAGTAGAGACATTCTCAATAAGTGACATAAATAAATGGCATTGCATTAAAATATAGATGGGAATTAAACAAGTTAACTGAAGAAGACAATAAAAGGATAGAGGAAAAGATTACAATAATAGAATTAGAAAGCATACTTAAGACAGTAAATGTAGACTCAGGTACAGGGATAGTATTGAATACTTAATGTACAAAACAGGCAAGAATGGTAAAAAGTATAGTTAGAAGTAATGAACAAATGTTTTGAAAAAGGTATAAATGATGAAAAGATATGCTTAGGGCTAATGAAGTTCAAATAGAAAAAAGTGAGAGAAAATGGATATAAGAAATTGGAGACCATTAGTACTAAATAATATAGATTATACTATTTTCATGAAAATAATAGAAACAAGAACAGCAAACAAAGTTAATAAATTATTGTCGGAAACAATATTTTGAACTAGAAGTAAAGGAAGTCAAGAAGTGTTAATATTAATAAGAGAACTGGTAAATGACAAACAGAAAAACAGAATTAAAAAATATTAATAGGAGATGTAAACAAAGCTTTTGAAAACTGAACACAAAGCATTGCGGGAAAATTTAGAGGACTATAACATCAGTAACACAATAAGAAATATACTGGTCAGTTTACATGGAAAAGAAAGTAAGATTGGTAATCAATGGATGGATAAGTGAAACTGAAAGACTAAGAAATGGTATCAAACAAAGATGTCCACCCAGCAGCATCTTATTTGCATTAATTATCAATGCAGTGGTCACTGAGATTATTGTTTAGCTTTTTCCAATATTGAATTAGACACCAGAAGGAATAATGATTCCAGTTATGTTTACATATGCAGCTGATTTAATGTTAGCAGTTAAGAATACAGATATGATGAAAACAGCCATAGAAATGTTCAATTAAGAACCGAAGATGCTAGGGTTGATTCTTAGTAAAGAAAAAAGTAAAGGAATAGGTTTTTTGGGATAAATACAAGGCATTAAATTTAATGAAGAAGCGATAGAAACATTAGGAATAAAGTTTGAAAATGAACAATTAAGGGAACAACAATGGAGAGATATGACAGAATACAAGCTCTTTGCATATTTTGGAGAACATTTAGGTTGTCATACAGGAAAAAAATCATATTTAATTAACTCCCTAATATTAGGTACAATTGCACATTTAGCTAATGTATGTACAATTCTGTTTGCATTAGAAAAGGATTTAATGAATGCAATTTTTATGTTCATTTGAGAGTCAAGATTAAACCCAGTGAAAAAATGCATTCTTTATGTAAGTAACAAAGAAAGAGGGTTGAGCTTGTTACACCTGATTGTATATGTTTTTCATTAAACTTGTATAAAATCTTAATAAACAGGAAAAAGTTGCTAACAAAAATCATAGAAGGAAAACATAAAGTAATTTGGGAAAGCCTGGAATATTTAAAAATAAGTAAAAAAAGTTCATTGTATGTGCATGAGATTATATCAAGAAAAATACTGGTATGGAAAATTGATATAAGAAAGACAGAAAAATAGATGGATGTGGCATGAGCATATAATGGAAACATTTTATTATCCCCTGGATTCAGCAAGCCCTGCATGTTGTGTAGGACTAGTGCAGGAACTCCAGCAGGCAACATGTCTGCAGTGCAATCCAGGAATAAGCTGTAGGGACGTGCATGAGCACTCCTGCACTAGTCCTGCAAGGACTCAGCTCCTGTATGCAAATTACCCCATTTGCAGGTGAAATCCATGCAAATGACATGAATTTGTGATCCAGGAAGCTGGCAGCCGGTCGTGCAGGACTAGTGTAATTTGCAGAAATGTACTCGGTTAGTAACCGAGTACATTTCTGCAAACTATAAAACGGAGTCATGACAGCTCCAAATAAAGGGTGGATATTATGTTGAAAGCATGCCAATGGCCAAATATATGGCCACTGGCATGGAAAACATTTGCAAAAAAAAAAACTTTCATTTTGATTTAGCCGATTTTGGCTGTTTAAGCATAGGGCAGTGGCACCCAAATGGGATTGGGCAAAGAAAAAAAAAAAACTAAAATAACCATTCTAACCAAAATCACTATTTTGCCATTATACTCAAAGGCAGGCAGAAGACAACATGGCCAGTGAATAGTGGTTGTTAAGGGGGGAGGCTCAGTGTGGGACCTGTAACTTTGCATCAGCAGGCAATCCTATGCAAATGAGGGGAATAATACTGAATCCCAGATTTCCCCTCACTGCTAGTCAGCACCCAACAGTGTAAGAGCAGAAATAGCTTGGTGTAAGCCTAGGAGTTAGCTGACATCATAGGGGGTGTGCCAGGCGTACTATAAGCGGATTGGAGCCCTGTGGCTTGGGTTTGCCATTAGCTTAGCAGAGCTAAGCAAAGGGGTGTGTCTGAGGCTGCCTAGTGTTCTTTAGCTTGTCTAAGTGGGTGTGCATGCCGCGCACCGGGTCTTAAAGGAAAAAAGAACTAAACCAGGAAATAGCAATTCTGTGCATATTTGAGCACTGTGTTTGCTCGGCATGCCCCTGGCTTAAACAGGAAGGCAATGGGAAGGGTAAACAGCAGGTGGAAAGTAATCTTGGAGAACTAGCATAGCTGGCAGGTGAAATGTATCAGAATCAGCCAATTACACAGGCAGCAGACCAGCCCAGCCCAGCCCAGAACACTACTATAAACTATGCAAACACCTTTCCCTCTGTTTTTTCTCACATACTCTACACCACTGGTGTATACAAGCAGGGGAATTTTAACAAACAAAAAAAAAAAACAAAATGATAGGGGCTGCAACAGCTATTATACAACAACTTGTGGAGGAGGCTGAGGGTGGTGAGGATGAGAATGCTGTTGACTAACACACACTGAGGAGACGGAGAAGAGTGTACAGACCCAGGGTAAGCTACCAGGGGCTACATGTGCTGGAGATAGTGGAGCACTATAGGGTGGACATGGACTTCCTACAGCAAATTGTTGAGCTGTGCCGGCCATGCCTGACCCACAAAACAGAGGGGAACCCATCCTACTGGATACCAAGGTATGTGTAGGCCTAAGAATACTAGCTACAGGTACCTTCCAAAGGCCAACTGGGGATATCATGGGGATCTCACAGGCATCAGCATCCAGGTTACTCCACCAGTTCCTGGATGCCATGTCAGCACATGCCGGTGAGCACGTATATTTCCCCAACACCCATGAGACATTGGCCAGCAATATGCATCTCTTCCACCAAATAGCAGAATACCCTGAGGTAGTGGGTGCTATAGACTGCATGCACATATGCATCAAAGCACCACCTGGTGAGAGAGGTACGGTCTACATTAACCGCAAGGGCTTCCCCTCCATCAACTGCCAGGTCGTGTGCAATGCCCAGGGCATAATAATGAATGTGTATGCTGGCTGCCCTGGAAGCTATCACGATTCCCACATCTGGCATCTGATGCAGCTGTACAAGAGATTCACCAGGGGAGACATCCCTTACTGTCACCTAGTGGGGGATGCTGGTTATGCACTGGAGCCGTGGCTGATGACACCTATCAGAAATGCATACACACCCGAATAAGAACTCCATAATGAGGCACATGCACAGCCCAGAATTGTAATAGAGCATGTGTTTGGGATGCTCAAGTCATGGTTGCCTGGACACATCCGGTGGAGCCTTGCAGTACTCCCCAGCTACATGTACTCAAATTTTCATCATATGTACCATGATACACAATATGATCCTGTGGAAACAGCTGCAGCAGGAACAGCATGTGGCAGGGCCACACAGCCCCCCACTATTGCCAAGGCCAGCACAGGCACAGAGTGACTCGGAGGAGGAACAACCTGAGCCTGCCCCAGTAGGCAGAAGGAGGCATGCCCAGTTTGCCCTGGCCTTGACAAAGAGGTAACGCATAGCACATACACTGACACAGGAGGGACCCAGGGAATGACACCTCTCTCTGACTCGCACATACAGTAAAAGAGATGCCAAACATGATGCTACCTGTCCTCAACCATGTATAGGAAGTGTGCTATGTGCATCCAACATAGGCAGCCCTCCAGCACCATCATCAATACTGGCACACCCACAAGGTAAGTCACTCTCCTTATCAATTACTGAATAGAGTAGTATGTGTTGTTACTTGTATCTATGATATGGATGTGAGCATGTAAGGGAATTGGGTGGCTGAATGGGATGCCAGCAGAGAGTAGACACCTACAGTGGCAGCATGAGATCTGTAACAAATACTAGTGTCACCATAGTAGCCAGTACTACACATGGTGACAAAACCCACTGTAAGAAATGATCTGGGCCAAATGTGTGTCCATATGCCAAAAACATGCCAGTCAGGGAGGTTCACATACCCAACAACAGTCTCAGCCAGCAGGACAGGTGTAGACAAACACAGATAAAGGCTGTGCTAAGGCTTCTGAATGATGGCTATGGGTAACCTCCCCCCAAGGTCTACACAGACAGACTACAGCAGGTCAGGCAGTGAGATGTTATTTCTGAAGGGTAGAAGTCAGAAACGGATATGTAGGTCAGTCAAACCTAAGAGCTGTAGTACACTGATGTGCCTCTAGATATGCCTCAGCATGATAGGTTAGAATACAGAATGAAACAGAGTACCTGACATACCAGTACAGTCATAGCAAATGCGTACAAGTGTCAGATGTGACCCCCAATCATGTGTAGAATTGTAGAAACCATCAGGTGTGCCCCCTCACCCAATTCTGTGTAGAAATGTAGAAACAGTCAGGTGTGCCCCCTCCCCCAATCCTGTGTAGAAATGTAGAAACAGGTGCACCCCTCCCCCACTCCTGTGTAGAAATGTAGAAACAGTCAGGTGTGACCCCCTCAATCCTGTGTGGAAATGTAGAAACAGTCAGGTGTGGCTCCCCCCCAATCCTGTGTAGAAATGTGGAAACAGTCAGGTGTGCCCCCCAATCCTATGTAGAAATGTAGAAGCAGTCAGGTATGCCCATCCCCCAATCCTAGTTAGAAATGTAGAAACAGTCAGGTTTTCCTCACCCCCTATCCTATGCAAAAATGTGGTAAAAGTCTGATGTGTCCCCCCAAGCTGATGTAGACATGTTGTAGCGGTCAGGTGTGCCCCCCCAATCCTATGTAGAAATGTAGTAACAGTCAGGTGTGCCCCCCTCCAATCCAATGTAGACATGTAGTAACATGTATGTGTAGGTATAATACCAGTGGAGCACAAATGACCAGAGGTGATCAAGGTAGCAGGATAGATTGTAGCATTTTTACAATATGCAGGTATGTGTGTGTTAAGTTGGTGTGTGTTTCATATTGTGTGAGAGTGGTCAGTATGTATGCATGTTGAGGTTTAACCTGGTGGCGATTGCCCACCACTGCCAATAACAGGGCCAAGTCCTCACAACTGTAGTGCCAAAGACAATGCTCCCCAGTATAACACATGATAGCAGTAAGCCCTTGTAAATGTATGGTGGTAATATGTGTCACCATCTCAAAGATGGAAATGGCATGACTGTTCAGCTAGATATACAAAGAGTACACAGGAAAAACGTACCCCAGACATACAGTATATAATGTGTAACCGTGAAATGGACACACCCTTGGAATTGTACATAAAGGTATGCATCACATTATCTGGTCTTGTAATAAGGAATACTGATGTTGTCTGGCCAAACACAAAGGTGATAGGATTGATGTATTGGGAAATGGCTGATGTCCCTGCACAAGCCAGAATAACTGGAATGCCCTATGCATATTTGTGAGTCAGATGCAAGTAGTGTACATAGCACACATGCACCCAGCTCACCCAAACACCATCTACTGTTGCCTCACTGGTCTTATTCCTGCTGTTGGGAATGGGTACAGTATGACTGCCACCTGTGTATGGCAATAGTGAAAGAATGCAGCATGCAGTGCTGGTGTCCCATGGAGGTGTATCCCTAGCTGTAAGCAGCACCCTGCCAGCATCCACACCACCTGATCAATACTGATAAAAAGTATTGGCATGAACACCTAGCACACCTACCCTGTCACTCTAGGGGAATATACTGTATGGCAGTCTGGGACTGTGGGACTGACAGAATGCAACAGCCTGCTACTGCCAATGTATGTTATGTCATGGACACCCAAATAACAACATAACACTCTCCACATAAGCCATATGCAAGGCCATGTGGACAAACCACAGTAACATGTCCACCATGTCCCACTGCATGAACTGTGCACCAACACCAAAACACAGCTGTGATAAGGTGATAAATATAGGGAAATTATTAGAGAATGTATGCAAAATGTATGGAAGATGATAGAATAATAGAGGGGGGTGGGAGCATGGGCAGCATGGAATGTGCAAAGTCCAAAACACAGCCATCTGCACATGCTATCCCTGACTGAAAACACAGAAATGGGTGACTACAAGCCTGACCAAACACCATAATAGGGGTAATGTCCTGACTTATGACCCCTGTCTCTGGATAGCCTGTGTGAATTTGTACAGCTGTGAGGTATTGCCACAGCAAGATAAGGCCAGACTGTCACGTCGATGGATGTACAAGTATGGGATCCTCTGCCATTACTGTACCAAGGTGCTGAACTGAATACATAGATCCAGCAGTAAGTGTCTGCAGCTCCCTCTCCACAATGGCATAACACTCCATGAATATGTAGGTGTTTGACCAGAATACTGGCACAGCTGCATTCACCCTGTGTTCCCCAGGACATCACTGTGAGCAAACATGTCCATCTGACAGTACTTGAGGACATAAAACATCACAGTGTATAACAGTACACATGTCTGAATATCTCTGCTAACACCAGTCCCATGTAGCAAAAGCAGCACAAACACAATCACCTACAGTACACACTATCTCTTGCACAGTTTGACCCCATATTGCCACCTGATCTAAAGATATTCTGCAGACACAGTTTGCTAGCTATAGGTGTAGAACACAAAGGTCTGCACTGGAGTACAACCTACCTGGAATGGATCCACACAGTCAATACAGAAGGGCATACTGGGCATGCTCACACACTTAGAGAAATGAAGGCAATGCCAGACAACAACATACTGAAAGCTCATAATGGGCATGCTCACACACTTAACAAATGAAGCCCATGTCTGCCAACAACAGTGGACCATACATATCTGACAGTTGCAGATGTTAGTACATGCACTCCAAAGTATGCACCAGTCATGCTTTGCCCACACATTGGATAGGAATACACACATATATCCAAGGACAACACACTATAATATGCCAAAGTACACATACATAGATGTGTGGAAGAGAGTGACAGTGACAAAGAGCCTTCAATCATGAGGTCTGTCCCACCCAGCACATAGCTAAATGGCTACAACCATATGATGTGTAAATGTCACTCACTGTACAAATTAGCCACTGGTATCACTCAGCATTAAAGAGCCTGTGGTGCAAGTGCTAGCTGGGCAACATGACTGTACAAGGCAGTAGTCATCTAGCAGATGTATACACATACCTGCGGATATAAACCTGTGTGTGCCTGAGTGTGGTGTGTCTGCCTTTAGATGAATGGGTTATGGCCCATGCACACACATTGCCCTTCCCATAGCCCTACCGTGACAAGCCTGCTGATGTAATTCACTTTGAAATACACCTTTGGGAAAAGAGTAGCCTAGTAACCTCTGTGGCTTGTCCTATAACTGTGTAATGCTGTAGTGTAATAAGCTAGTTAGATAGGAGTTCCCAGACATGGCAACTGTGTGTGTTTGTGTGTGTGTCTCTGTCTGTGTAGGGAGCAATGCTTTTTAGGCTAGTCACACTCACTACATTTCAAATGCCTTACTTTGGCAAGCCTGCTGATGTCATTCACTTTGACATACACCTTTGGGAAAGAAGTAGCCCAATAATTTCTCTGGTGTGTCCTATAACTGTGTAATGCTGTAGCATGATAAACTAGTTAGGTAAGAATTCTAATCCCAGACATGGCAACTGTGTGTCTCTCTGTGTAGGGAGCAATGATTTTTAGGCTAGTCACATTCATTACAATTCAAATGCCCTACTTTGGCAAGACTGCTGATGTCATTCAGTTTGAAATACACCTTTGAGAAAGAAGTAGCCCAGTAATCTCCATGGCACATTCTATAAATATGCAATGCTGTAGTGTGAGAAACCAGTTAGATAGGAGTTCTAATCCCAGACATGGTGTGTGTGTGTGTGTGTGTGTGTGTGTGTGTGTGTGTGTGTGTGTGTGTGTGTGTGTGTGTGTGTGTGTGTGTGTGTGTGTGTGTGTGTGTGTGTGTGTGATTCATATCCTGTGTGGAGGTGGCTGTGAGTGTGTAACAACTACACTCATTGTGGAGTGGGCTTTGCAAATTTCTTATATGGTGGTCCTATTATATCTCACACTGTCCACCTTACAAGGATAACAGATGTGAAATAGCTGAGAGGCTGGTGTGCCAATCCATACCCCTACATGTGACATCAAGGCTTGGCGAACAAAGATAGCAACCCTTGTATTACCCAGAGAACACTCTCAACCCATGTGTCATACACAAACACACTTGCCTAGGTAACAGAAGCTATGTTGGTAGTACCCTGCATATTGCCCACAGATACTAACCATGGTGTGATTGCTGTGGACTACAGAGGGCATGGCACCCTATCCATCAGTACAACAGGCATGTACACTCAGACAGTATGCCTTCAATATGTTCCCCACTGGATTCCTGCAACACCTGTGGTGCCATCAAATGTGACCCACAAAGGACATGCCATGCCTTAAACACATGTCCTGTATGGACAGATGCCACTGACACCAGGGAATACCTGTATCATGCTAGCAATGTAGGTGCAGGGTCAACCTGCTGTCCATTACCAGATGTTTTTTCATGTTTCACTGTTGCAGTCATCATACTTGGGTTATCTGTCTGTAGGTAGCCCTCAGTCGACCTGAATACCAGAGTCTTGGGATTTCTGCATTGGATGCTGTCACCTCTTCCATGACATCAGGTCATCAGGGGTATAAAACATGCAGCCAATGCCATTACATCAGCTTTTCTTGCTGTGCGGGAGCCCGAAGCAGAAGCAGTTCACAAGTGCCGGTTGGCAGCTACCTGAAATTTTCGGTTTTTGAGTTTCAAACCTGAAGTCCTCTAAAGCCAAGTACCCCACTGGGGATTCTTTTTTCTTGCTCTAACTGATGTAATAAAAAGTTAACAATTGCCTTGCATATGGAAAGCAAATACCTCACAGAGATTTTCATTCTTACTGCGTCACCTGTTTAGGACCAGACGACGACGTCCCTCGCTGTCGGTTTTGTGCCTTGTTTAATGCCCGAACTATTCGTCATTGGGCTATCTTTGTTGCTAAATTCTTTCGCTGTCTTTCACCATATTCCAAAATGACTTTGGTAAGCCATCCAACTACCGATCTTCTGAAAAAACGTAAGGATAAAGACAGAGACAGACCACATAGGTCCAAAACTGCCGACAACTTTTCCGTTAAGCTAGTTGCCAGTCTGCCTGTACTTAAAGAGGTGCCTTCGCAGCCCCTGATACCCACTTCTACAGATTTTCAGGCCTCTGCTGAGACTCAGTCAGAGTCTGGTATGCTGTGAGATGCTTCTTCGATTATGGAACCTGAAGATGTCTCTACCTTGGATGGGTCCGGAGCTGCTGTCAGGCACCGGCTTCTGAGGGTGTATTCCGACCTTCCGATGTTCGTATTAAACCAACTACTTTGTTTCAGACAAAAATGACCAAGTGTCTCAGGCCCAGAGTTTGCACTATGCCTAGAAAAATTACGTCCAAAGTGCATGCTCAAGCCAACATGCTACAGAAACAAATGCTTAGAATGGCTAAAAAACTTATAACTCTAATTAGGGGAAGCCAGCTTTCTCCCTCTAAAATACAAAGAATTGAGTTCCCTTCTGATTCAACAGACCATGAGTCTGATGACTCTGATCCCTCTGATTACCAGGACATGCCCTTATCTACCTATGAGGATTCAGATGCAGAGGATTCCATTCCCTCTGCCTCCCCTCCAGAGAACTTTTCTTTTGATGAAACCTTGCATACCGAGCATTTCCGCTGGAAATGCCAGGACTACCCATAGTCCAAAAAGAGACTCAGACAATTTTTAGACTTGCCTCAGCACAGGCCTCTAGCTATACCCCCTGTCCTGGATATTGTAGATGACGTTTTCATGGAATCCAGTCTTACTCCTGATACTTTACCACCAGCTCCTAAAAAGCCTGACAGGTACTACAGGGTACCTAACTCTCACAAATTTCTCTTTAAGAATCCCAGTGGTGATCCAGAGACCATTTCTCAGGGACCTAAAGGTATTAAGGCTACTACAGCCAAAAATCCCACCCCTTCAGACAGGGATTCAATGGTTTTCGACAGATGGGGCAAGAAGGTATATACCTCTGCAACTCTTGCCAACAGGGCTTTAAATTGCCAGTTTTGCATGTTGAAGTGCCAACAGCATATTATGGAACCAATTAAACAAAAAATGTTGCTTCCAGATTTTTCATAAAATAAAGATTTACAAGAGTTACTGCATTTTGCAAACCAAGTCAGTAAACATACTTTGCAGTGTGGTTTTGATGCCTTAGAAGCATCTTGCATTGCTGCAGTCAATGGATCTGTACTGAGAAGGCATGCCTGGCTGAAGGAATAAATCTTGACAGACCATGTCAAAGCAAAATTACTAGATGCTCCATTAAACTAGGACCATTTGTTTGGCACAAAAGCAGAAGAGGTTCTTAAAAAGATGGAGGAAAAAGCTAAATCTATGAAAACTGTTAAAGCTTTCCTACAAATACAGCCACCTAGATTCAGTAGTCACTGGCCTTCAAAAAACTGGTCCTTTCCAGTCCCTGCCAGGTCTTCTCAGTCCAAATCCAGGGGCAACAGACCACCAAGGCTACAGTCTCAGGGTACGCAGAGATCTAAACAATGGAGTGCTCCCCCCTGAAAAACAGGGAGTGGTAAGCAACCCCCTTATGGAAAAAAATTCACAAAGGCTTGTCTGTCATCCTTCCCAGCCATGCCCAAGTACTTGCACCCCTAGGAGGAAAACTTGCCCTGCATGCAAAAAACTGGGTGCCCATTACCCAGGACTGATGGGTCCCAAACATTGTATCCCAGGGATACAGATTCTGCTTTCACTCATGGCCAGCCCCAAGCAGGTTGCCAGACCTTCCTCCAAACCAGTGGGCAGAGGCTCAAAACAAGTATTTTCTCTTCTTAGTATCAGGGCTTTTCAACCTGTTCTAATACAGCAAAGAGGAAAGAGTTTCTCCTCCAGACTGTTCCTGGTGCCCAGAAAAGAGGGCTCTTGGCACCCTATCCTGGACCTGTCCATTCTCAACACCTTCCTGGTGGTCCCAAAATTCAAAATGCTTACACTACAAAAGCAGCTTCTTATGCTAGCCAAGGACTCCTGGCTAGTCACCCTAGACCTAAAAGTAGCTTATCTGCACATCCCCATAAGGGAATCTTGCAAGAAATATCTATGTTTCAGGACAGGCTCTATGCACTATGAGTTCTCTGCACTTCCCTTTGGCTTATCTACTGCACCTAGGGTATTCACAAAGTGCCTGGCTCCAGTCATTGCATACTGCAGGTAGAGAAATATTAAAATTTATCCATACTTGGATGATTGCCTGATTCGGGCAGACAGTAATGAATTGCTGCTTCAGCACCTGGCATTTGTAAAGTGACTTCTAACTTCCCTGGGGTACACCATCAACGAAAAGAAATCACATCTGGTGCCCAGCCAAAAGATTGCATTCCTGGGAGCAAGCTTGACACAACTTCCCAGATGACATTCCTTACTCCAGAAAACCAGGTTTGTTTGACAAACTACTTCAAAGTAATGGCCACCAGAACCCAGCTGTCTGCAAGAAAAATACTGCAAGCCCTAGGGTTCATGACCTCATGCATTCATCTAATTCCATATGCAAGACTGCATATGAGGAATCTTCAATGGTACTTAAAACGTTTCTGGTGCCAACATTCTCAGGACCTGGAAACAATTATTCCTATCATTCCTTGTCTAAGGGCAGTGCTCCTTTGGTAGGCAGAGGCTTGCAACCACATCAAGGGACTCCATTTTACTCAACCCCTCGCCGCCCTAACCCTGACAACAGAAGCATCAGACTATGCATGGAGGGCTCACATGGCTGGCAAATGCATTCAAGGCAAATGGAGCCCAGGACAAATTCACCTACATATCAATCAAAAAGAAATGTTAGCTGTACAGAATGCTCTGACAGCCTTCAAAAACCTTATCCTTCCAGGACAACTCCTGATAAAGACAGACAACACTACAGTTATGTGGTACATATACAAGCAGAGGGGACTCGTTCCTACCCACTCTGCAGGTTAGCCATGGCTCTGTGGAATACAGCCTTGAGCAACCAAGTGCACCTGCAAGCTCAGTTACTGCCAGGCAAACAAAATTCACTGGCAGATGACTTAAGCAGAAATCTACTGGACCCACATGAGTGGAAACTGGAACCCCATTCATTCAAACTTCTAACCCGCAGGTGGGGAACACCAAAAGTGTACCTCTTTGCCTCCCCACAAAACCATCAATTAAGCAAAATTTGTACCAGAAATCCCCATTGCCAAGCATGGAAAGTGGATGCCCTATCCTTTACATGGGAAAACCTCTCAATTTATGCCTTTCCCCTTCTGCCCCTCTCTCTCAAAAGTACTACTCAAGATCAAACAGGACAAACCAAGGACAATCCTTATTGCCCCGGACTGGCCCTGCCAGCTCTGGTACCCACTCCTATGCAGTCTGGCATCAGTCCCACCCTGGCACCTACGTCTGACCCCCTCCCTGCTGTTCCAGCAGGATGGACAAATTTTGCATCCTCAGCTGCAAACCCTGAACTTTGCAGCCTGGCTTATTTCCTGAATACTCCACCAGCAACTCTCAGCAAACAGGTTCTGGACATCATCCTTGAGGCCAGACGGCCTAGTACTAGGAAATCCTATTCAGAAAAATGGAAAAGATACTGTACCTGGAGCCAGTCTCAAGGAAAGGACACAGCTGTGCCCACCTTACCTCAAATCTTAGATTACCTAGCAGAGCTGCTCCACAAAGGCCTATCCTTTTCTTCTATTAAGATTCATGCCTCACCCATCTCAGCTCATTATAATACTGAGCCACTTCTCTTTTCTCACCGTCTGGTCAAACAGTTCCTGAGAAGCGCTAACAATTTAAGACCCCCAAGGAGAGTGCCCACCCCTGCCTGGGACCTTAACTTTGTACTAGAAAAGCTCACGCTTCCCCCTTTTGAGCCTGCTGCTTCTGCACAGTTAAAAATCCTCTCTTGGAAAACAGCCTTACTTCTAGCCATCACTTCAGCAAGAAGAGTGTCAGAGTTACAGGCACTAATGGCTGTGAAACCCTTCATTATTTTCCATGCTGACTGGAACAGTGAAACACGAAAAACATAGTACAGTTGTGTACACTTACCATAAATGTAGATGTTCAAGTGTATTCGCTGTTGCAGTCCTGGTTACCCTCCCTCCAGCCCCCTGACTCTTCTATGCTTTCTACCTATCCTCCTTTTGGCCATATCTTATGGCTATGGTATTTACTTTTTACTGGAGGTGTTCCACACCATGTAATTGTTTCCTATTTTGGGGGCTGCTGACATCTGGGAAAGAAAAACTCATGTAATGGCATTGGCTGCATGTTTTATACCCCAGACGGCCTGACGTCATGGAAGAGGCGACAGCATCCGACACAGAAATCCAAAGAATCAGGTATTCGGGCCGACTGAAGGCTATCTGCAGGCACATAACCCAAGTGTGATGACTGCAACAGTGAATACACTCGAACATCTACATTTATGGTAAGTGTACACAACTGTACTTTCCTGCCACATGAGGCCAGAACTGGCACATCTGATAACAATCTGTCTACACAAAATGGGCCAGACACCCCAGGTACAGTTCCACATGTCACTATACATGCATGTTGGATATGTGCACATCCCAGACACTGTCCATGTCGTGGACTAAAGAACACATACATGGCAAGCATTGCACAGCAATGGCCACACACACTAGTTACCCAGGTGACTGGAAGGTGAATATAATACCCACCTGTGTGGGCCAATACAGACACTATACCCCTGAGCCTCACTGCAGACCATTGTCATGTGGCCTGATGCCAAGGTATACCCTTCACCTAGTCTTGTATAGCCTTCTGGCACAGTCAACCACTACACACCTGTGAAGCAATGCACTCATGCATGTCATTACTGGCTCCCTGTGTCTATGTGTGGGGTGTACGATGCTTTTGAACACATTCACACTCACTACAACTCCCACTGGCATACTGAAGCATGCTGTCTGATGTCAGACACCTTCACATACCCTTTGCCCATATAACCTCCGGGTAACCCCTGTGGTGCACGTGATACCTGTGCATTACTGTATTGTGGCAAACTACTAGTTAGGAAGTGTATTCTTGACCCTAACAAGTGTGTCAATGTGTGTGAGTCCCTGAGAGAGTGTAGCTGTGTTGACGCTGACACCTGTTCATGTGGGCAGGCACATGTACTACACCTACCGTATCGCTACCATATCACTGTTGCAGATGTCACTCACCATCACATATACGATTGGACAGCTCTTCAACATGTAAGCTATGTGGCACATGCAATAACTGCTTAGACATGTGATAGTAATACATAGTCAGCCAGGGGTCTGAAACCATGTACTGGTAGGTGTGTGACGCAAACATGCTTAGGTTTTACTTTCCCACCCCCTCTCTGACTTACTTTGTCTCTGTCTGTCTCTCTCACTCTCTCTCTGATGGATATGGAGAACTACACCTGCTTTGCTTAGGCAGCAGCTTCTGCTTTGTAAGTGATGCTCATAATCAGCTGATGGCCTCTGCATGAATTGCAGCCCTCTTCTAGTTGATTACATGTGGAAAAGCTGTGGTAACATTCCCATAACCAATTCTATATAAACACACTCCAATATCTAGGAACATCATGTTGGTGTTGGGTCTTTTCCTTCACTGTGAGCAGGACCTAGATCTGGTGTTTGGAAAACAGCATCACAGATGGAATTGGGATTTACCTCTAACAACATACACTGTGGAAACAGGCCAATGCACAGGAGGGGGATGTGCCTGACATGACTACAGAATGTAAGTGTTGCTATTCTGCATTTGGAGTAATGTTGGTTTAACAGGGTGTGTGTGGATATGGCTGGTCTACATGTTTTAATACCTGTCATGACGGTGCTGTTTTTGGGGAAATTACCATCTGTAGGGTCATCTGCAGACACGGCAGTGTTTGGAGCCTTTTGTTTCTTGTATTAGTCACAGAACACCTATCTGAGAACTGCAGAAGCATAGTGTGAGGATTGCAGTCTGTACATGGTGACAGCCATGACAGTTACTGACTTCATATCCCTCATGGGGCATATGTCACAACAAACCCTGGTACGACTGTAAATGTATGAGGTTATCACAGCAACATGCCAATATTGGGGCAGTGATCATTGCTCCAGCTGCAAGTCTGTCAACCTTTGTACATATGTCATGCATAAGAGATGCATATGTCCTGTACACCATTAGTTATTGACATCATACCTGATAACAAGCCAGTCAGATATCAGACTGCTAGACATGTTATGTATAGTAGGGGTTGTTTCTGAGGACATAGCCTGGCCATTCTGAGAATGTGTGTACAGTACTGGGGTCTATGTACTGAGGGTGATCGTCAACAGTATGTGTATTGCACATAAGTACCTTGGGCTGTGCACAGACTGTGGTAGATGCCATTGTTGTTGGTCCTGTTCTATCTGATGTTACATGCTGCTCCAGTGTATGGTACCCTATTGGCTCACATGTCTGTAGGGCCAGACACACGTGTCCCATACCACAGACAGCCATCGGACCACACAGTGCCATGACACAGTGTATGTAGTGTCAGTGTGTGAGTGGTACATATGAGGATGATCCGCGGTCGGGGTAAATGTATATTTATGTTTACTTATATTTTTATATATTTTTATATATTTTAATCAAATTGATTCAAGTAGCATGTTTAACAATGACTCAATTGAATAACTGGGTGGACCTGTGTATTTAAGGGAAGGAGTAATTAACTTATTCATTCTGATGAAGTTCGTCTTGGCGGACGAAACCCGGGTAAATTGTTGAACTGCAAACTGTTGCACTGTAGATTGTTTTTTCGTGCCTGTTTTTAAGAATAAATATCCATCATTGCTGTGGAATCTTGAAGAAACTTTCTTCAGCGTGGATTTATTGGTGCACGTAACAACTGTGGACTTTTTGGTAAAAGAGAGTATTGTGCATTAGCTGTGGTTTACCCCGACCGCGGAACAACCTGGTCGCTCATTACTAGTTTGTGCTTTCTTTTGGACATATGAGGATGATGTTTATCAGACAGTCCATATATTGTCATATTAAGCTTGTGTACCATATGTGGCTGCGTTTACATTGGTTGTGGGTATGCACTTTCACACAGGTGTCTGTTACTCTGCGCTGTGACATGCATGTAGAGCCCACTATAATCGCAGGTACATGTGTATTCCTCCATACAAAATGTAGTCTAGTGTTGAGGCAGTCTGAATGTAGTTTGCGCAGTGCTTTGTGACATGCCTAGCAGCCTAGTTTAATTACCCAGTGTGCTGATATGTCCAGTTTTTTGCAAGACATACTGCTGCCAGCCCTCCATAACTGTTGTGTATTTCTGAGAAAGCAGTGGGATTTTTTATAGATGTATGTCACTAACTACTGGGTAAGATGTGGTCATGTGACCCCTGCGCCACCAGGTATTATGTGTCAAGACAGACTGGTGTGTGTACACACATAAACTGTGTGGGCATATGTAGTCTAGTATTTACATGATATACCCATGTACATGGTTTTTAACATACACATTGGGAGGTGTGGTCCACATGTCTCGCATGAAGGGGATATGTGTACACCTCTCAACTGACCACACAGTGCCAGGCTGTCCACATATATTGGTCATATCTCTGCTGTAGTCCACAGGATCATTACTGCGTTAGCAGTGGTACTGTACTATGATGTTTTTAGGATGTCTGTCAGTAGCCAATGGTGCACATGTTAAAAGCAGATGTGACCTCCCACACACAACATGTCTGTAAAGACAACCCCTATTACAGTAGCAACTGTCTACATATATATCTGCAATACATACATGGCATCCCCTTGCACTAAGAGGTTGGGACTATTGAAGCTGAGTTAGGACTCCACTCCATGTTCTGGACATATGGTGAATACATATACATATCAACATATCTAGATGGATATATATATATATATATATATATATATATATATATATATATATATATATATATACATATAAACACTCAAATATATGCATATGCACAGCAATATATGTCTACACATATACAGATATAGAAACATATGCATATATACTTATGGACATCTACATATATACCGACAGTAATGGGTATATCTGAATAGATATGTATGCACATATAGTTATAGATATCTACATATATATATCAACATAAATAGGTATATCTGTACACATAGGATGTGAATACATATATATCTATATATACATACATATATATATATATATATATATATATATATATATATATATATATATATATATATACATATATATATATATATATATATATATATATATATATATATATATATATATATATATAGATGTGTAGACTGACATATGTATGAATATACATGTGTATGTGTATATATATCAACATATGTATATGTATATATCCATATTCCTGTCAATGTGTAAACATCACGGTTGTGTAAACCTTCCCAGATGTATCTCACCGTATGTATCTGATATGTGTACATTATGATATAACAACATATGTGATGCAACAGTAATATCAGTAACAAGTACTACACAGTTGCAGAAGTAAACGCAATTGTTCAATACTAATAAATATGTGTATTGACAGATATATTGGAAAAACAACAACTGACTTCACAGTAGTCATGGTGTAGTGGTTAACTGTTGTGACTATAGTGTACAGGGTCCTGCATTCAAGACCTGCAAGGGCAGTTTATTTTGTTGTTGGGCAGAACAAGTTTTGTCAGATACAGAGTGGTTAAGGCAGTTTTGAGCAGTTTTAAGTGGGTTTGCATAGGTTTGTGCGAAGCTAACCGGTGCTAACATACTGTTAAGCATATGGGCGCTTACATAGTGTGGGCTTCAATTACCAGTGTGTAAATTTGCTTAGCTGTTATATTGGAGCAATGTTGACACCTGCTAAGCATGGCTTAGCCCTAATAACCAGTTCTCACCACCCAGTCTGATAACTTAGCAGGGTAATGACATCTGTAATACGTGCA
The DNA here is from genome assembly GCF_019279795.1 of Protopterus annectens. Classification (NCBI taxonomy): domain Eukaryota; kingdom Metazoa; phylum Chordata; order Ceratodontiformes; family Protopteridae; genus Protopterus; species Protopterus annectens. Next base: position 252,187,341 of record NC_056726.1, read on the forward strand.
TGTAATGCCATGTCCAATACATGCTCCTATGTGCTGTCATTACAGTAGTAAGGGGTGTAAGTGTCATGTCTGGGACACACACGTATATGAGACCTATACAGCACTGTTATTTGTGTGAATTTTTTACATACAGGGGTAGTAACCCAGGGTAAGTACTGTCACACTGGCATGTACTGTATCATGGCGGTACTACTGTTGACAGTACTTTCCCAGGAAAGAGTAGAGTGCTATATGTAGTACTGACAACAAACACACCTGCAGGCATAGCTGGACTCTGAGGCCTTCCTGTCATGCTCCTGGTGTGTGAGCTGTGTCACAGTATATATCCCTTACTGGATAATGATCTGACATGTGGAATGTTATTGTAGACTACCGTCAGTACAGCACATGTTAGTGAGGGCTTCCAACATGTAGTTATGGCATACATATTGTTGTCAAACATCTTTCTGTCAACAGATATATCCTACTGCATAGCTACTTGCCAAGTGAGATTTCTGTCAGTCCCTGTACAGATGTGCAGATGGCAGGTATCCAGATGGGATATGTACAGGCAACCTAAGCTTGATTGACACTAACTTGTCTGCCAAGCTGTGTAATAACTGACACATATAGGAGACAACACCCTGTATGCACCACATGCCAAGGGTACCTCTACTACACTATCACAGTCAGCAGAACATGCTTGGGTACAGGTCTCCATCACAGACTCTAACCACCTCAGTGGCCATGTGCAGGAGGCACCCAGTGAATTGGCTAATGCATGTGACTCTTACCCTGATGGTCACCACAGTGGTGTCTGTCAATAGATTGCCTACTGGCACATTGCAGGTAGCATACCACTGTAGACACATCCCCTTGACAACCCATTTCTCCATGGACAATAGCCAGATACACAGCTATGACCACTTGCAGCAATTCACCCCAGTACTGACACATGTGCATGTGTGCATTACTGAGGATAGCAGTGTCTGTGTGTTAGTACATCCACCGTAAAACCCATTGCCATAGTCAGTTGTGGCTGCTGTATCTGACATTATATGTACCCTGTTATGCTCCTCTCCCTACCAGCTACACAAGCCTTGCAGTACCAGCACAACAGTGTTGTACAAATGGGTCTATAGACATGGGATACCCATTGAGTTCTGGCAAGTGTGTGTATGTGTGCATGTCTGTATATCTGTAGGGTATAGCATTCCGTGGCCAGATACTCCTATTGCAATATGCATTGCCACAAAGTAGTACAGATAGTGTTGTTGCTGCCCATAGGTGAGACATGACAATGCAACACCCTGCTATGCCTGTGGCATGTGCATTAGATGCATATCCCTGTAGTACCACTGTTGGGATATACAATGGGTTGTTTTGCAGTCATGGGCAATGTGTGATGGTGGGTATGTCAGAGTGTCATCACGGGTGCTAGGGAGTACAATAATCACTGGGGGATGTGGGTGCTGTGAACACTGTCATTACACCATGGTACAACCGGTATATGTCCCATGTACCACTTTATGGTGACCACTGTCACCATCAACCATACAGGTAACTGATACCACAATCCAGCCAGTTATGCATGTGCTGTGTGCAGCCTACCTGTAACACATTGGACACATGGACATGTTAGTTAGCACTGATAGGCCCAGGTCTCTCGGATGTGTGTCTACCTGTTATGTGTCTGTTAATGTGTATATGATGGTATCCCTCACTATGTATTGTCCATATAAAACCATTACACCCCCATTAGCATACTGCACATGTCTGGGGATGTTCTGCATATTACATGTAACCTGGAACACACCTCACCCTAAACACTGTGTGGTGTGTGCAATGAAAGCCACACAGGTTAGTAACACTACATACCTAGGTAGCGGTCTAGTCCCAGTGTTGCCAAGTAAGATTGTGCATGTATGTGGATGGGTCTACATCAGGTTGTAGATTATACACGTCCCAGCAGGTCACCTGTACATGTGGCACAGGCAATAACTGTTATACACACCTGTGACATGTGTTCAGCTGTACCCCAGATATGTCAAAGTCATGGTGTCACCACAGTGCCATACCCCTTATGGAATATGACTGCAGACCATCATCCTGCTGACACATGTGCACCTACAACACAAATAGATAACATTATGGAGACCGCATTCAACCAGTGTTACTAACAGCTATAATGTATCATTGCTAGACAGCTACACTACCTGACATGTTTGCATTAAACGTTACTCCTGAAAGCATGTTACACTGCAGTACTTTGGTACATGGTAGTACAGTCACCCTGTGCAGCAGAACCATATTAGCCTGTCCCTGCATCGATATTATGGATGACAGGGATGAGGCACAAGTATCATCACAAGCACAGGGTGTGTTGTTGGTTTTCCAGAGGCCGAGGGTGGGCCATACATTTGACACCATGTGTGTGGGTGAGGGGTGTAATGAGTTGAACTGAGCATGGTGATGTGGTGTGTGTGGGAAAGGGGTTGCCCTAGGTGTGTTCATATAGTGTGTAGGTATGCATGCACACAGTTCTGCCATGTGGCTGCCCTATACAGGTGTGTATGGACAGCTGCAAACCATACCTGGCAAGGTGTGCAGTTCACTGCCTCTGGCCATGGACATGCAGACTCTGCCTCTCTAGGGTTCCATGGGCACGTCCAGGTACAGGCCTCAATGTGCTACTCTCTTTTGATGATGACAGATGTCCACTGGAACCAGGTTCCTGGGACTGGCCAAGACCACATGCTAGTGGCCTGATGTGGTGTGGTGTGGACAGTGCCCCTCCTGCAGTGCTGGGGCTGGTACTGCCACTACAGGAGTGCCTTGGTGTCCTAGCATGTCCACGTGTACCACCAGCTGTTGGTGTTGCTGGCCAACATCCACGCATCTGTTGCCACACTCCCACCACATGTTAAAACACAGACAAACCACAGTCAATGAGGCTCATCATCTCAGCAAACCATCTATCCATGACCTCAGTATGAACATGGAGGGCACCAGACAATTCATGGAAGTTTTCACTTGCAGCTGTGATAGCAGCCCTCTGCAGCCTCAGGCCCTGTCTAGTGTACAGTTCCATACGTGCCTGCACCCCATGACAGCCTGAAACATGTGCCTGGTAGTACCAGTTGTGGTGAGTCTGCCAGGGGCATGATAACCAGTGGCCCTACCACAAACATCCTGGGACATCTGCCTATGTGTTGCCCTGCAGGACATCTGGCTATGCCTGCTGTGATGAGACACAGTAGGCATAGATACCACACTCTCATGTGCACTGCCTCCAAGCACCAGCTGCCTTCTGCTATGGGCACTGGTGATGGGGTAGGTATAGGCATTGAAACTGTGTGCATGGTTGGGGTGGCTAAGAGGGGGATGTCAAATGATGGTGATGTTTCATCCCCTGACAACCCCACCTATGCCTCAACAGTGCTATCATCATCTTCAGTGTCTGTATGGACAACAACATTAGACTGCATGCAGGAGGGACCCTGACTCACCCCCCCACCTGTGGGGGAAAACAAGAAATGCACTTTAAGACCTTTACAGCATTGCATAACAGTACACACACACACACATACACACACACACACACACACACACACACACACACACACACACACACACACACACACACACACACAAAGACACACACACAATCCACCTTAATACCTATCTGTCTGTGAACTTACAGACAGTCCCACATTTTTTCCCATACATTCCCCATCTTGCATCACACTTTGTAATATACACTCATTAATACCACTCATTAATGTATCATTTCTCTAAATGCCGAGACAAGTGATCACAAAACAAGACCTGTTACTCCATTACCTCCTTGACCTGAGTGGAGAGATTTCACTTGGCCTCACTGCTGTCATTAAGTGTCCACCCTGTGTATGTCTGGACATTGTGAGCATGGCCTCTATATGTAAGGGGCTACTAAGTTCACTCTATAATGTCACACACTGGAGTGTCATGTGTAAATATTGCTCAGTACATTCAAGATATGCTGTTCAATCAACCTATCATGTGACAACTGTAATATATGGATACACTCCATGGTGTTGTCTAGTAATTCCCCAATGCATCTGTAGTGCTGCATACGTGGGTTGTCAGTCATCTCTCTGCTGAATACGATAATAAGGGTATACCTGGTGTCTACTTTCCCTCCCAATGCATGTTCCATGGCACAGACCTTATTATACTATCAGCTCTCCATTAATTAAATATCAGACGAGTATTCCTGGTGTGTCATGTGTCAGTCCATTTCCATTTCCATGTACTGTATGATCGCAAAGGGAAGTATTGCCGTATGAACAACCCCACAATCACACATGTGCATACATGGACACCCACACAGACACACACACACACACATGCACACACATCCTACATGCATCAACCTCCCTCCGCCTCACCAGAGTGACCCTACAGGCAAACTAACCACCCCCCACACACATACACATATACAGATGAGGTTGCACAAAGTTAGTACATACAGTCCTCCTATTACCCATCTGTCAACATGCATAACATATGGTACAAAACAGCATGCAGTGCAGCTATAGTCAATCCATGCTAGCAACAGTATACATGTATGTGATGCATGGGCTCGGTTAGTAGGTGATGCCCCTTCCCCTGGATACCACTGCACCCATGTACACAGTATTGCTGTGAAACCTGTTCTGCACCCTCCCATGTACTGTGTACCAAACCTCACAGGTGTACAACCCATTGCTGAATGTGTAGTACTGTGTCAGTTATGTCAGCTCTAATGCTCACAGCCCCTATGTTTTTCAGCAACACATACCTAGGTTGATATGTGGACAGATGTAATTTGTGAATGCCTAATGTCTGGTTTACAGATATCAACATCAGCGGACCATGTATGACCAATCCAGTACTATTACACTGACAACCGTCAGGCCATACCGTGGCTATAGGGAGTGCACACACCCTTATTGATATGATGCACCCTTCCTTCATCTTCCATGGGGACACATCACTGCATATATTAACAGTACATGAGCCCGATATGTGACATATGTCCTGTACATTCTCATGCAGTGTCTACAAAATGTGTTAGGTGTGTGGATGCTGACCGTGATGCATACACTCCGTGTGTGTATATGTGTGCACACCCTTATCATGGCAGTTTGTTGCACCTATTGTTATGTGCACTAGAGCAGTCACTATTCCTGGCAGAGGTATACTAGCATGGGTCATCTTCATTTGCCAGTGTATGGTCCGTCTGCCCCATGGTGCCTATGGGTAACCTCCCCCAGGCCTACATAGGCAGACTACAGCAGGTCAGGCATTGGGATGGTAGTTCTGAAGGGTAAGAAGTCAGACACTAATATGTAGGGCAACCAAAGCTAAGACCTGTAGTACACTGATATACCTCTAGTCAGTATGATAGATTAGAATACAGAATGAAATAGAGTACCTGGCATACCAGTACAGTCATAGCAAATGTGTGCAAGTGCCAGGTGTGCCCCCTATCCTATGTAGATATGTAGAAACAGTAAGGTGTGCCCCCCCCAATTATGTGTAGAAATGTGGAAACAGTCAGTTGCCCCCCCCCCAATCCTGTGTAGAAATGTAGAAACAGTCAGGTGTGACCCTCCCACAATCCTGTGTAGGGACAGGTTCATAACCCAGAGTCTGTCCATGCTATGGAAAAGATTTCCCATACATGTCGAAAAGAGTACCTCGCTGGCGCTCTTAAAGAGAAATCTTGATGAGTGGATGGGAAATAGAAAATTCACCCCAGAGATCACTGCAGTGGCTTTACTCGACAGAGGCACTGGAAACTAAGGTCGGGTGGCACGATGCTAGTATAATCCTATGGGCTAGGCTTGTAAAGACTCCAGGGCCATTAGCCTAGTACACACCCATGAACCCTATGAACCCTATGAACAGTCAGATGTTCCCCACCCCCAATCCTATGTAGAAATGTAGTAACAGTCTGGTGTGCCCCCCCCCAATCTGATGTAGACACATTGTAACAGTTAGGTGTGCCCCCCTAATTCTATGTAGAAATGTAGTAACAGTCAGGTGTGCCCCCTCCAATCCAATGTAGACATGTAGTAACATGTATGTGTAGGTATAATACCAGTGGAGCACAGATGACCTGAGGTGGTCAAGGTAGCAGGATAGATTGTAGCATTTGTACAATATGTAGGCATGCATGTGTTAGATTGGTGGGTGTTTCATATTGTGGAAGAGTGGTCAGTATGTATGCATGCTGAGGTTTGACCTGGTGGCCAATGCCCACTACTGCCGATGACAGGGCCAAGTCCTCACAAATGCAGTGCCAAATACAATGCTCTCCAGTATAACACATGATAGCAGTAAGCCCTTGTAAATGTATGGCAGTAATATGTGTCACCATCTGAAAGATGGACATGGCATGACTGTTGGGCTAGATATGCAAGAAGTACACAGAAAAAAGTACCCGAGACATACAGTATATAATGTGTAACCATGAAATGGACACACTCTTGGAATTGTACATACAGGTATGCATCACATTATCTGGGGTTGTAGTAGGGAATACTGATGTTGTCTGGCCGAACACTTGCAGATTACTAAGGAGATAGGACTGATGTATTGGAGAACGGCTGATGTCCCTACACAAGCCAGCATAACTGGAATGCCCTATGCATATTTGTGAGTCAGACGCAAGTAGTGTACATAGCACACATGCACGTAGCTCACACAAACACCACCCACAGGTACCTCACCAGTCTTATCCCTACTATTGGGAATGGGTACAATATGACCCCCACCTGTGTATGGCAATAGCGAAAGAATGCAGCATGCAGTGCAGGTGTCCCATGCAGGTGTATCCCTAGCTGTAAGCAGCACCCTGCCAGCATCCACACCACCTGATCAACACTGATAGAAAGTATTGGCATGAACACCTAGCACACCTACCCTGTCACCCCAGGGGAATAAACTGTATGGCAGTCTGGGACTGTAGGACTGATAGAATGCAATGGCCTGCTACTGCCAATGTATGTTATGTCATGGACACCCAAATAACAACATAACACTCTCCACATAAGCCATATGCAAGGCCATGTGGACAAACCACAGTAACATGTCCACCATGTCCCACTGCATGAACTGTGGACCAACACCAAAACACAGCTGTGATGAGGTGATATCTATAGGGAAAGTATCTGACAATGTATGCATAATGTATGGAAGAGGATATATTAATAGAGGGGGGGGGAGTATGGACCGCAGGGAATCTGCAAAGTCGACACACAGCCATGTGCACATACTATTCCTGGCTGCAAACACAAAAATGGGTGGCTACAAACCTGCCCATACACCACAGTAGGGATAATGTCCTGACTTATGACCCCCTGTCTCTGGATAACCTGTGTGAATCTGTACAGCTGTGAGGTATTGCCACAGCAAGATAAGGCCATACTGTCACATCGATGGATGTACAAGTATGGGATCCTCTACCATCACTGTACCAAGGTGCTGAACTAAATACACAGACCAAGCAGCAAGTGTCTGTAGCTCCTCCTCCACAATGGCATAACATTCCATGAATATGTATGACGTTTGACCACAATACTGGACAGAGCTGCATTCACCCTGTGTTCCCCAGAACATTACTGCGAGCAAACATGTCCACCTGACAGCACTTGAGGACATAAAACACCACAGTGTATAACAGTACAAATGTCTGAATATCTCTGCTAACACCAGTACCATGTAGCAGAAGCAGCACAGACACAATCACCTACAGTACACACTATAACTTTTACAGTTTGACCCCATATTGCCAACTGATCTACAGATATTCAGCAGACACAGTTTGCTAGCTGTAGGTGTAGAACACAAAGGTCTTCACAGGGGTGCAAACTACCTGGAATGGATCCACACATTCAATACAAAAGGGCATACTCATCATGCTCACAGACTTAAACAAATGAAGCCCATGTCTGCCAACAGCTGTGGACCATACATATCTGACAGTTGCAGATGTTAGAGTCATGCTTTACACACACATTAGATAGGAATACACACATACATCCAAGGACAACACACTATAATATGCCAAAAGTACACATACATAGATGTGTGGAAGAGAGTGACAGTGACAAAAGAGCCTTCCATCATGAGGCCTGTCTCACCCAGCACACAGCCAAATGGCTACAACCACATGATGTGTAAATGTCACTCATTGTACAAATTAGCCACTGGTATCCTTCAGCATTAAAGAGTCTGGTGCAAGTGCTAGCTGTGCAACATGACTGTACAAGGCAGTAGTCATCTAGCAGTTGTATACACGTATCTGCGGAATATAAACCTGCATGTGGTGTGTCTACCTCTAGATGAATGGGTTATGGCTCATGCACACACACTGCCTTCCCCATAGCCCTACTATGACAAGCTTGCTGATGTCATTCACTTTGAAATACACCTTTGGGAAAAGAATAGCCCAGTAATCTCTGTGTCATGTCCTATAACTGTGTGATGCTGTAGAATGATAAGCTAGTTAGGTAGGGGTTCTAATCCCAGATATGGCAACTGTGTGTCTTTGCGTCTCTGTCTGTGTAGGGAGCAATGCTTCTTAGACAAGTCACACTCACTAAATTTCAAATGCCCTACTTTGGCAAGCCTGCTGATGTCATACAGTTTGGAATACACCTTTGGGAAAGGAGTAGCCCAGTAATCTCCATGGTGCATCCTATAATGTTGTAATGCTGTAGCATGATATAATACTTTGGTAGGGGTTCTATACCCAGCCATTTCAAGTGTGGGTGTTTGTGTGTGTGTTTCTTTGTCTGTTTAGAGTGCAATGCTTTTGAGGCCATTCACAGTCATTACAGCCTCCACTGACCTTCTTTGGCAAGCCTGCTGATGTCATTCCCAGTGAAATACACCTTTGGGGAAGGAATACTCCAATAGTCTCTGTGGCATGTCCTATAACTGCGTAATGCTGTAGTGTGAGAAACACATTAGGTAGGAGTTCTAATCCCAGACATGGTATATGCGTGTGTGTTTGTTTGTGTTTGTCATTCATATCCTGTGTGGCAGTGGCTGTGAGTGTGTAAAAACTGCATTCATTGCGGAGTGGATTTTGCAAATTTCTTATATGGTGGCCCTATTATATGTCACAATGTCCACCTTACAAGGATAACAGATGTGAAATAGCTGAGAGGCTGGGGTGCCAATCCATACCCCTACATGTGACATCAAGGCCTGGCAAACAAAGTTAGCGACCCTTGTATTACCCTGAGAACACTCTCAACCCATGTCTCATACACAAACACACTTGCCTAGGCAACAACCGCTATGTTGGTAGTACTCTGCATATTGCCACAGATAGTAACCATGGAGTGATTGCAGTGGACTACATAGGGCATGGCACCCTGTCCATCAGTACAATAGGCACATACATGCAGACAGTGTGCCTTCACTATGTTCCCCACTGCATGCCTGCAACATCTGTGGTGCCATCATATGTGACCTACAAAGGACATACCATGACTTAAACACATGCCCTGTATGGACAGATGCCACTGACACCAGGGAATACCTGTATCATGCTATCAATGTAGGTGCAGGGTCAACCTGCTGAACGTTACCAGATGTTTTTCGTGTTTCATTGTTGCAGTCATCACACTTGGGTTATCTGCCTGCAGGTAGGCCTCATTCGGCCCGAATACCAGAGTCTTGGGATTTCTGAATCGGATGCTACCGCCTCTTCCATGATGTCAGGTCAGCAGGGGTATAAAACATGTAGCCAATGCCATTACTTCAGCTTTTCTTGCTGCGTGGGAGCCTGAAGCAAAAGCAGTTTGCAAGTGCCGGTCGGACGCCACCTGAAATTTTCATTTTTCGAGTTTCAAACCTGAAGTCTTCTAAAGCTAAGTACCCCATTGGGGATTCTTTTTTCTTGCTCTAACCGATGTCAGAAAAAGTTAACAATTGTCTTGCCTGTGGAAAGCAAATACCACACAGAGATTTTCCTTCTTACTGCATCACCTGTTTAGGCCTAGACCATGACGTCCCCCACTGTCTGTTTTGTGCCTTGTTTAACACCCAAACTATTTGTCATTGGGCTATTTTTCTTGCAAAATTCTTTTGGTGTCATTCACAGTATTCCAAAATGGCTTTGGTAAGCCATCTGACTACTGATCTTCCTAAAAAATGTAAGGATAACAACAGAGACAGACCATATAGGTCCAAAACTGCCGACGCTGCTTCCATTAAGCTAATCGCCAGTCTGCCGGTACTCAGTGAGGCACCTTCGCAGCCCCTGATACCCACTTCTACAGATTCTCAGGCATCTGCTGAGACCCATTCGGAGTCCAGTATGCCGCAAGATGCTTCTTCAATTATGGAACCTGCGGCTGTCTCTACTTTGGTTTGGTCCGGAGCCGCTGTGTAGGCACTGGCTTCTGAGGGTGTATTCCAACCTTCTGATATTCATATTAAACCAACTATTTCAGACTAAAATGACCGAGTTTCTCAGGCCCAGAGTTTGCACTATGCCTGGAAAACCAACGACCAAAGCACGTGCTCATGCCCCCATGTGACAGAAACAAATGCTTAGAATGGCTGAAAACCTTATAACCCTAATTAGAGGAAGCAAGCCTTCCCTCTCTAAAAGACAAATCATTGATTTCCCTTCTGATTCAACAGACCATGAGTCCGATGACTCTGATCACTCCGATTACCTAGACATACCCTTATCTACCTATAAGGATTCAGATGCAGAGGATTCCATTCCCTCTGCCTCCCCTCCAGAGGACTTTTCTTTTGGTGAAACCTTGCATACCTTAAGAGAGCATTTCCGCTGGGAATGTCAGTACTACCCACAGTCCAAAAAGAGTCTCAGAGAATTTTTAGACTTGCCTCAGCACAGGCCTCTAGCTATATACCCTGTCCTGGATATTGTAGATGATGTTTTCATGGAATCCAGTCTTACTCCTGATACCTTACCACCAGCTCCTAGAAAGTCTGACAGGTACTACAGGGTACCTGACTCTCACAAATTTCTCTGTACAAATCCCACTGCGGATCCAGAGACTATTTCCCAGGGCCCAAAAGGTATTAAGGCTACTACAGCCAAAAATCCTACCCCTTCAGACAGAGATTCGAGGGCTTTGGACAGATGGAGCAAGAAGGTATATATCTCTTCAACTCTTGCCATCAGGGCTTTAAATTGCCAGTTTCACATGTTGAAGTACCAGCAGCATATTACGGAACTAATTAAACAAAAAATGTTGCTGCTTCCAGATTTTACAAAAAATAAAGATTTACAAGAATTACTGCATTTTACAAACCAAGTCAGTAAACATACTTTGCAGTGTGGTTTTGATTCCTTAGAAGCATCTTTCAGGGTTGTGGTCACTGGGTCTGTACTATGAAGGCATGCCTGGCTGAAGGAACTAATCTTGCCAGACCATGTCAAAGCAAAATTGCTAGATACTCCATTAAACCAGGAACATTTGTTTGGCACAAAAGTAGAAGATGTTCTTAAAAAGATGGAGGAAAAAGATAAATCTATGCAAACTGTTAAAGATTTCTTACAAGTACAGCCACCTAGATTCAGTAGGCATTGGCCTTCAAAAAATGGTCCTTTCAAGTACCTACCAGGTCTTCTTAGCCCAAACCCAGGGGCAACAGACAACCAAGCTACAGTCTCAGGGTATGCAGAGATCTATACAATGGAGTGCTCCCCCCTCAAAAACAGAGAGTGGTAAGCCACCCCCTTATGGAATAAAAATCACAATGACTTGTCTATCATCTTTCCCAGCCATGCCCAAGTACTTGCACCCCTAGGAGGAAAACTCACCCTGCATGCAAAAAACTGGATGCCCATTACCTAGGACAAATGAGTCCAAAACATTGTATCCCAGGGATACAGATTCTGCTTCTACTCACTGCCAACCCCAAGCGGGTTGCCATACATTGCTTCAGTCCAGTGGGTAGAGGCTCAAAAGCAAGTACTTTCTCTTCTAAATACTAGGGCTATTCAACCTGTTTCAGCAGAGCAAAGAGGACAGGGTTTCTACTCCAGACTGTTCCTGGTGCCCAGAAAAGAGGTCTCTTGGCACCCTATCCTGGACCTGTCCATTTTCAACACATTCCTGGTTGTCCCAAAATTCAAAATGCTTACACTACAACAGCTGCTTCCTATGCTAGCCAAGGACTCCTGGCTAGCCACCCTAGACCTAAAAGAAGCTTACATGCACGTCCCCATAAGGGAATCTTGGAGGAAATACCTATGTTTCAGGACAGACTCTCTGCACTTCCCTTTGGCTTATCTACTGTGCCTAAGGTATTCACAAAGTGTCTGTCTCCAACCATTGCATACTGCAGGCAGAGAAATATTTAAATTTATCCATACTTGGACGATTGCCTGATTCAGGCGGACAGTCAGGAATTGCTACTTCAGCACCTGGCATTTGTAAAGAGACTTCTAACTTCTCTGGGGTACACCATCAACGAAAATAAATCACATCTGGTGCCCAGCCAAAAGATTGTATTCCTGGGTGCAAGCTTGAACACAACTTCCCAGATGGGCATTCCTTACTCCAGAAAAGCAGGTTTATTTGACAAACTACTTCAAACTAATGGCCACCAGAACCCAGCTGTCTGCAAGAAAAATACTGCAAGCCCTAGGGTTCATGGCCTCATGAATTCTTCTAATTCCATATGCAAGAATGAATATGAAGAAACTTCAATGGTACTTAAAAAGTCTCTGGTGCCAACATTCTCAGGACCTGGAAACAATTATTCCTATCATTCCATGTCTAAGGGCAGAGTTCCTTTGGTGGGCAGAGGCTTGCAGCCACAACAAGGGGCTCCCTTTCATTCAACCCCTTGCCACCCAAACCCTGACAACAGATACATTAGACTATGCATGGGGGGCTCACATGGCTGACAAATGCATTCAAGGCAAATGGAGCCGAGGACAAATTCAGCTACATATCAATCAAAAAGAAATGTTAGCTGTACAGAATGCTCTGACAATCTTCAAAAAACGTATCCTTCCAGGACAACTCTTGATAAAGATAGACAACACCATAGTTATGTGGCACATAAACAAGCAGGGAGGAACTCATTCCTACCCACTCTGCAGGTTAGTCATGGCCCTGTGGAACACAGCCTTGAGCAATCTAAGTGCACCTGCAAGCTCAATTCCTGCTAGGCAAACAAAATTCACTGGCAGACGACTTAAGCAGAAATCTACTGGACTCACACAAGTGTAAACTGGAACCCAACTCATTCAAACTTCTAACCCGCAGGTGGGGGACACCAGAGGTGGACCTCTTTGCCTCCCCCCAAAACCATCAATTGAGCAATATTTGCACCAGAAATCCCCACTGCCAAGCATGGGAAGTGGATGCCCTATTCTTTACTTGGGAAAACCTCTCAATTTATGCCTTTCCCCCTCTGCCCCTCCTCTCAAATGTACTACTCAAGATCAAACAGGACAAACCAAGGACAATCCTTATTGCCCTGGATTGGCCCCACCAACACTGGTTCCCACTCCTATGCAGTCTGGCAGCAGTGCCACTCTGGCACCTACATCCGACTCCCTCCCTGCTGTCCCAGCAGCTGTCCCAGCAGGAGGGACAGATTTAGCATCTTCAGCTGCAAACCCTGAACCTTTCAGCCTGGCTTATTCCCTGAATACTCCACCAGCAGCTCTCAGCAAACAAGTGTTGGACATCATCCTTGATGCCAGATGGCCTAGTACTAAGAAATCCTGTTCAGAAAAATGGAAAAGATACTGTTCCTGGAGCCAGTCTCAAGGAAAGGACACAGCCGTGCCCACCTTACCTCAAATCCTAGATTACCTATCAGAGCTGCTCCACAAAGGCCTATCCTTTTCTTCTATTACGATTCCTGCCTCAGCCATCTCAGCTCATTATAATACTGAGCCACCTCTCTTTTCTCACCCTCTGGTTAAACAGTTCCTGAAAGGAACTAACAATTTTAAACCACCAAGGAAAGTGCCCACCCGTACCTGGTACCTTAACTTTGTACTAGAGAAGCTCACACTTCCCACCTTTGAGCCTGCTGCTTCAGCACAGTTAAACTTCCTGTCTTGGAAAACAGCCTTACTTCACTTCAGCAAGAAGAGTGTCAGAGTTACAGGCACTAATGGCTGTGGAACCCTTCATTATTTTCAATGCTGACAAGGTTTCCATCAGGACTAACCCATTTTATATGCCCAAGGAGGTACACAGTGTTGTTATAAACCAATCCATCCATTTACCAACCTTTTCCCTAATCCTCAGAATAAAGGGGAAAGGATTCTGCACTCCTTGGATGTGTACAGACAACTCAGGTTCTTCCTTGATAAGACTAAGTCTTTCAGAAAATCTGACCAGCTGCTAGTCAACTTTGCTACAGGGGCAGACGGCAAGGCCATTTCAAAGCAAACCATTTCCAAGTGGATATTACACTGTATCCATTTCTGCTACAAGCACCATGGAAAATCTACGCCACAGGGGAGCAGAACTCATTCCACTAGGGCTACCTCAACCTCTACAGCATTTCTTAGGAGAGTCCCTATCAGGGACATCCTGGTAGCTCCAACCTGGAGTTCTGTACACACCTACACTAAGCATTACCACTTACCTGTCTTTTCTAAATCCAGAGATGGATTTGCCCACAGCAGTCTTACAAGGCCTGCTAGCCAGCCCTACTATTTCTTGACTGCCTCCACTCTTCCTCAGCTTTGGGAATCAACCCAAGTGTGATTACTGCAGCAGTGAAACATGAAGAACATAGCACAGTTGTGTGCACTTACCATAAATGTAGATATTTGAGTGTATTCAATGTTACAGTTCTGGTTACCCTCCCTGACTCTTCTATGCTTTCTACCCATCCTCCTTTTGGCCATATCTTATGGCTAAGTTATTAACTTTTTACTGGAGTTGTTCCACATCATGTAATTGCTTCCTATTTTTGGTGCTGCTGACATCTGGGGCAAGAAAAACTGATGTAATGGCATTGGTTGCATGTTTTATATCCTGATGACCTGACATCATGGAATAGGCAATAGCATTTGACACAGAAATCCCAAGCCTTCGGTATTCAGGCTGACTGAGGGCTATCTGCAGGCACATAACCCAAGAGTGATGACTGCAACAGTGAATACACTCAAACATCTACATTTATGGTAAGTGTACACAACTGTACTTTCCCGCCACATGAAGCCAGAACTGGCACATCTGATGATAACAATCTGTGTACACAACATGGGACAGACACTCCAGGTACAGTTCCACATGTCACTGTACATACATGTGGCATGTGTGTACATCCCAGACACTGTCTATGTCATGGACTAAAGAACATGTACATGGCAAACATTGCACAGCAATGGCCACACACAATCATTACCCAGCTGATGGGATGGTGAATATATACCCACCTGTGTGGGCCAATCCAGACACTACACCCCTGAGCCACACTGCAGACCATTGTCATGTGGCCTGATGCCAAGGTATACCCTTCACCTAGCCTTGTATTGCCTTCTGGCACAGTCAACCACTTCACACCCGTGAAGCAATGCACCCATGCATGTCAGTACTGGCACCCTGTGTCTATGTGTGTGGTGTATGATGATTTTGACCACATTCACACTCACTACAACTCCCACTGGCATATTGAAACATGCTGTCTGATGTCAGACACCTTCACATACCCTTTGTCCATATAACCTCTGGATAACCCCTGTGGTGCATGTGATACCTGCACATTACTGTATTGTGGCAAACTAACTAGTTACGAAGTGTATTCCTGACCCTGTCAAGTGTGTCAATGTGTGTGAGTCCCTGAGAGAGTGTGGCTGTGTTGACAGTGACACCTGTTCATGTGGATAGGCACATGTACTACACCTACCATATCGCTACCATATCACAGTTGCAGATGTCACTCACCATCACATATATGATTGGACAACTCCTCAACATGTAAGCTATGTGGTACATGCAATAACTGCATAGACATGTGATAGTAATACATAGTCAGTCAGGGGTTTGAAGCCCTGTACTGGTAGGTGTGTGACATAAACATGCTTAGGTTTTGCTCTCCCACCTCCTCCCTGACTTACTTTGTCTCTATCTGTCTCTCTCACTCCCTCTCTTGTGGATGTGGAGAACTACACCTGCTTTGCTTAGGTAGCAGCTTGGGTTTTGTAAGTGATGCTCATGATCAGCTGATGGCTTCTGTATTAATTGTAGCTCTCTTCTAGCTGATTGCATGTGGAACAGCTGTGGTGACATTCCCATAGCCAGTTGCATGGAAACACGCTCCAATATCTGGGAACATCATGTTGGTGTTGTGCCTTTTCATTCACTGTGAGCAGGACCTAGATCTGATGTTTGGCAAACAGCATCACAGATGGAACTGGGATTTACCTCTAACAGCATACACTGTGGCAACAGGCCAACACACAGGACGGGGATGTGCTTGACATGATTACAGAATGTAAGTGTTGCTATTCTGTATTTGGAGTAATGTTGGTTTAACAGGGTGTGTGTGTGGATATGGCTGGTCTGCATGTTTTAATACCTATCATGACAGTGCTATGTTTTTGAGGAAATTCCCATCTGTAGGGTCATCTGCAGACTGGGCAGTGTGTGGAGCCTTTTGTTTCTCATGTTACTCACAGAACACCTATCTGACAACTTGAGAAGCATAGTGTGAGGATTGCAGTTAGTACATGGTGACAGCTATGACAGTTACTGACTTCCTATCGCTCATAGGACATATGTCACAACTAACCCTGGTATGACAGTAAATGTATGAGGTTATCACAGCAACATGCCAATATTGGGGTAGTGTTCATAGCTCCAGCCACAGGTCTGTCAACCTTTGTACATATGTCATGCAGTAAGAGGTGCATATGTCCTGCACACCATTAGTTATTGACATCATACCTGATAACAAGCCAGTCAGATATCAGATTGCTAGACATGCTATGTATAGTAGGGGTTGTTTCTGAGGACATAGTTGTGTGTACAGTACTGAGGTCTATGTACTTAGTGTGATTGTCGACAGTGTGTGTATTGCGCATATGTACCTTGGGCTGTGCACAGACTGTAGTAAATGCCATTGTTGTCTGTCCTGTTCTATCTGATGTTACATGCTGCTCCAGAGTATGGTACCCTATTGGCTCACATGTCTGTAGGGCCAGACACACATGTGTCCCATACCACAGACAGCCATCGGACCACACAGTGGCATGACCCAGTGTATGTAGCGTCAGTGTGTAAGTGGCACATATGAGGATGGTGTTTATCACACAGTCTATATATTGTCACATTAAGCTTGTGTGCCTTATGTGGCTGTGGCTGTGTTTTCTTTGGTTGTGGGTATGCACTTTCACACAGGTGTCCATTACTCTGTGCTGTGACATGTGTGTAGAGCCCGCTATAATTGCAGGAACATGTGTATTCCCCCATACAAAATATAGTCTTGTATTGTGGCAGTCTGCCTCTAGTTTGCACAATGGTTTGTGACATGCCTAGCAGGTTAGTTTAATTACCCAGGGTGCTGATATGTCCAGTTATTTGCAAGACATACTGCTGCCAGGCCAGCATAACTGTTGGGTATTTCTGACAAAGCAGTGGGATTCTGTAAAGATGTATGTCACTAACTACTGGGTAGTATGTGGCCATGTGACCCCTGCACCACCAGGTATTATGTGTCAGGACAGACTGGCGTGTGTGCATGCATAAACTGTGTGGGCATATGTAGTCCAGTATTTACGTGATATACCCATGCACATGGCTATTAACATCCCTATTGGGATGTGTGGTCCACATGTCTCGCATGAAGGGGATATGTGTACACCTCTGGACTAACCACAGAGTGCCAGACTGTCCACATATATTTATCATATCTCTACTGCAGTCCACAGGATCATTACTGCACTAGCAGTGGTACTATAATATGATGTCATTAGGATGTCTGTCAGTAGCCAATGGTGCACATGTTAAAAGCAGATGTGACTTCCCACACACAACATATCTGTTAAGACAACCCCTATTACAGTAGCAACAGTCTACATATATACCTGCAATACATACATGATATCCCCTTGCACTAAGGGGTTGGGACTATTGGGGCTTAGGTAGGACTCCACTCCATGTTCTGGACATATGGTGAACACATATGTATTTAAATTTATCTATCTATATATATATATATATATATATATATATATATATATATATATATATATATATATATATATACATATCTAGATGGATATATATATATATATATATATATATATATATATATATATGTACATATATACATATAAACATTCAAATATATACATATACACAGCAATATATGTCTACACATATACAGATATAGATGCATATGCATATATACTTATGGATATCTACATATATACCAACAGTAATAGGTGTACCTGAATGGATATGTCTGCACATATAGTTATAGATATCTACAAATATATCAACATAAATAGGTATATTTGTACACATAGGATGTGCATGCATATATATCTATATATACACGCACACACACACACATATATATATATATATATATATATATATATATATATATATATATATATATATATACATATATATACATATATATATATATATATATATATATATATATATATATATATATATTTGTATATATATATTTGTATATATAAAGAGATCTACACATGGCCATATATATGATGCACTATACAGATGTGTAGACAGACATGTGTATGAATATACATGTGTATGTACATGTAGATATATATCAACATATGTATATATTCATATTCCTATCCTGTGTAAACATCACTGTTGTGTATACCTTCCCAGATGTATCTCACCATATGCATCTGATATGTTTACATTATAACAACATATGTGATGCAACAGTAATATCAATAACAAGTACTACACAACTGTGCAAGTAAAAGCAATTGTTCAATACTAATCAATATGTGTATTGACAGATATATTGGAAAAACAACTGTCTTCACAGTGGTCATGGGGTAGTGGTTAACTGTTGTGACTATAGTGTACAGGGTCCTGGGTTCAAGGGCATTTTATTTTGTTGTTGGGCAGAACAAGGGTTGCCGGATATAGAGTGGTTAAGGCAGTTTTGAGCAGCTTTAAGCAGGTTTGCGAGAAGCTAAGCGGTGCTAACATACTTTTAATTGTATGGGTGCTAACACCATGTGGGCTTTGCTTACTAGTGCACAAATCTTCTTAGCTGCTATATTGGAGCAATGTTGACACTTGCTAAGCATGGCTTAGCCCTGGTAACCAATTCTCACAACCCAGTTTAACATAGCAGGGTGATGTTATCTGTAAAAAGTGTATGTAATGCCATGTATAATACATGTGCCTATGTGCTGTCATTATAGTAGCAATGGGTGTGAGTGTCATGTCTGGGAAACACAAGTATATGAGACCTATACAGCACTGTTATCCATGTGAATGTGTTACATACAGGGGTAGTAACTCAGAGTAAGTGCTGTCACACTGGCATGTAGTGTATCATGGCACTACTACTGTTGATAGTGCTTCATCAGGCAAGAGTAGAGTGCTAAATGTAGTACTGACAGCAAGCACACCTGCAGGCATAGCTGGACTCTGAGACCTCCCTGTCATGTTCCTGGTGTGTGAGCTGTTTCACAGTATATATCCCCTACTGGATAATGATCCGACATTTGGAATGTAACTGTAGACTACTGTCTGTACAGCACATGCTAGTGAGGGCTTCCAACATGTAGTTATGGCATACATATTGTTGCCAAATGTCTATCTGTTGACAGATATAACCTACTGCATAGCTACTTGCCTGTACAGATGTGCAGATGGCAGGTATCCAGCTGGGATATGTACAGGCAACCTAAGTTTGATTGACACTGACATGTCTGCCCAGCTGTGTAATAGCTGGCACATATAGGAGACAACTCCCTGTATGCATCACATGCCACGGGTTGCCTCCACTACACTACCACAGTCAACAGAACATGCTTGGGTAGAGGTCTCCATCACAGACACTAACCATGTGTTGTAATACATGTTGCATACATGTCAACTGGATCACCTCAGTGGTCATGTACAGGAGGCACTCAGAGGATTGGCTGATGCATGTTACTCTCGCCCTGAGGGTCACCACAGTGGTGTATGTTGATAGATTGCCTGCTGGCACATGGCAGGTGGTATGATACCACAGTGTACACATCGCCTTCACAACCCATCTCTCCATGGACAATAGCCAGGTCCACAGCTATGACCACCTGCAGTGATGTACCCCAGTACTGACACATGTGTATGTGTGCATTACTGAGGATAGCAGTGTCTACGTGTTGGTACACCTGTAGTTGGGAATTCCATGAGGGCCTTCACAACCACTGCAACACCCATTTCCATATTTCAGTTGTGGCTGCTGCTGTATCAGACATTACATGTACCCTGTTATGCTCCTCTCCCTACCAGCTACATGAGCCTTGCAGTACCAGCACAACAGTGTTGTACAAATGGGTCTACAGACATGTGATACCCATTGAGTTCTGGCAAGTGTGTGTATGTGTGCATGTCTGAATATCTGTAGGGTATAGCATTCCTTGGCCAGATACTCCTATTACAATATGCATTGCCACACAGTAGTACAGATAGTGTTGTTGCTGCCCATAGGTGAGGCATGACAATGCAACACCCTACTATGCCTGTGGCATGTGCATTAGATGCATATCCCTGTAGTACCACTGTTGGGATATACAATGGGTTGCATCTCAGTTGTGGGCAATGTGTGATGGTGGGTATGTCAGAGTGTCATCACGGGTTCAAGGGAGTACAATATCCACTGGGGGATGTGGGTGCTGTGCACACTGTCATTACACCATGGTACACCCAGTATATGTCCCATGTACCACTTTATGGTGACCTCTGTCACCATTAACCATACAGGTACCTGATACCACAATCCAGCCCAGTTATGCATGTGCTGTGTGCAGCCTACCTGTAACACATTGGACACACGGACAGGTTAGTTAGCACCAATAGGCCCAGGTCTCTTGGATGTGTGTCTGCCTGTTATGTGTCTGTTAATGAGTATATGATGGTACGTCACACTATGTATTGTCCAGATACAACCATTACATCCACCATTAGCATGCTGTACATGTCTGGGGATGTTCTGCATATAACATGTAACCTGGAACATACCTCATCCTAAATGCTGTGTGGTGTGTGCAATGAAAGACACACAGTTCAGTGGCACTACATACCTAGGTAGGGGTCTAGTCCCAGTGTTGCCAAGTAAGAGTGTGCGTGTATGTGGATGGGTCTACATCAGGTTGCAGATTATACATGTCCCAGCGGGTCACCTGTCCATGTGGCACAGGCAATAACTGTTATACAATCCTGTGACATGTGTTCAACTGTACCCCGGATATGTCATAGCCATGGTGTCACCACAGTGCCATACCCCTTGTGGAATATAAATGCAGACCATCCTCCTGCTGACACATGTACACCTACAAGACAAATGATAACATTATGTAGACCACAATCAACCAGTGTTACTGCCAGCTATAATGCGTCATTGCTGGATGGCTACACTAACTAACATGTATGCATTAAGCATTACTCCTTACAACACATTACACTGCAGTACTTTGTACACTGTAGTACAGTCACCATATGCATCAGAACCATATTAGCCTGTCCCTGCATCGATGTTATGTATGACAATGATGTGTGACAAGTATCATCATATGCACTGGGTGTGTTGCTGGTTTGCCAGAGGCTGGGGGTGGGTCATATATTTGACACCATGTGTGTGAGTGAGAGGTGTAAGGAGTTGAACTGAGCATAGTGATGTGGTGTGTGTAGGTATGGGGATGCCCTAGGTGTGTTCGTATAGTGTGAGGGTATGCATGCACACATTTCTGCCATGTGACTGCCCTATATAGGTGTTTACGGACAGCTGCAGACCATACCTGGCAGGGTGTACAGTTCACCACCTCTGGCCATGGACACGCGGACTGTGCCTGCCATGTGTTCCATGGGAATGTCCAGGTACAGGCCTCAATGTGCTACTCTCCCCTGATGATAACAATTGTCTGCTGGAACCAGGTCCCTCCTGAGACTGGCCAGGACCATGTGCTCGTATCCTGCTGTGGTTTGGTGTTGACAGATCCTCCCCTGCAGCGCTGTGGCTGGTGCTGCCACTACAGGAGCACCTTGGTATTCTAGCATGTCCACCCTGACCGCCAGCTGTTGGTGTTGCTGGCCTATGTCCAGGCGTCCATTGCTGCACTCCCACCATATGTTCAAGCACAGACAAACCACAGTCAATGAGGCCCATCATCTCACCAAACCGTCTATCCATGACCTCAGTATGAACACAGAGGGCACCAGACAGTTCATGGAAGTTGTCGCTTGCAGATGTAAGAGCAGACCTCTGCAGCCTCAGGCCCTGTCTGGTGCACAGTTCCATATGTGCCTGCACCCCCATGACAGCCTGAAACCATGCGCCTGGGGGTACCAGTTTTGGCGCGTCTGCCAGGGACATGATGACCAGCGGCCCTACCACGAGCACCCTGGGACATCTGCCTATGTGGTGCCCTGCTGGACATCTGGCTATGCCTGCTGTGACCAGACAAAGTAGGCATGGATACCACACTCTCCTGTGCACTGCCACCAACTGCCAGCTCTCCCTCTGCTATGGCCACTGGTGATGGGGTATGTATAGGCACTGAAACTGTGTTGCGGGATTGGGGTGGCTAAGAGGGGGATGTTAAATGATGGTGCTGTTTCGGCCCCTGACAACCCAACCTGTGCCTCAACAGTACTATCATCATCTTTGGTGTCTGTATGGACACCAACATCAGATTGCATGCAGGAGGGACCGTGACCCACCTCGCCACCTGTGGGGGGAAAACAAGAAACGCACTTTAAGACCTTTACAGCATTGCATAACAGTACACACACACACACACACACACACACACACACACACACACACACACACACACACACACACACACACACACTCACCATTCCACCTTAATACCTACATGTCTGTAAATTTACAGACAGTCCCATGTTTATTCCCATATGTACAGCATCCTGCATCAAACTTGGTAACATACACTCATTAATACTACTCATAAACGTATCATTCCTCTAAATGCCTAGACAAGTGATCACAACACAATACCTGTTACTCCATTACCTCCTTAACCTGAGTGGAGTGGTTTTACATGGCCTCACTGCTGTCATTCAGTGTTGACCCTGTGTATATCCAGACATCATGAGCATGACCCTTATATGTAAGGGGCTACTATGTTCACTCCATAATGTCACACACTGGAGTGTCTTGTGTAAGTATTGCTCAGTACATGCAAGATATGCTGCTTAATCAACCTATCATGTAACAACTGTAATATATTGATACACTCCCTGGTGTTGTCTAGTAATTCCCCAATGCATATGTAGTGCTGCATAAGTGGGTTGTTGGCCACCTCTCTGCTGCTTGCAATATTAAGGATATACATGGTGTCTACTTTTCCTCCCAATGCATGTTCCATGCTACAGACCTTATTATACTATCAGCTGCCCTGTGATTAAATATCAGACAAGTATCCCTGGTGTGTCATGTGTCAGACACATGTCCATGTACTGCATGATCCCAAAGGGATGTACTGCTGTATGAACAAACCCACAATCACACATGTGCATACATGGACACCCACACAAACACAGACATATGTACACACACATCCTACATGCATAAACCTCCCTCCACTTCATCAGAGTGACCCTACAGACAAAATAACCACACACACACACACACACACACACACACACACACACACACACACACACACACACACACAGGTGAGGTTGCACAAAGATAGTACATGCAGTCCTCCTATTACCCATCTGTCAACATGCATAACATATGGTACACAACAGCATGCAGTGCAGCTATAGTCAATCCACGCTAGCAACAGTATACATGTATGTGATGCATGGGCTGTGCTAGTAGGTGATGCCCCTTCCCCTGGATACCCCTGCACCCATGTACACAGTATTGCTGTGCATCTGTTCTTCACCCTACCATGTACTGTGCAGCAAACCTCACCGGTGTACAACCCATTGCTGAATGTGTAGTACTGTGTCAGTTATGTCAGCTCTAATGCTCACAGCCCATATGTTTTACAGCAACACATACCTGGGATGATATGTGGGCAGATGTCAATTGTGAATGCCTGATGTCTGGTTTACAGATCTCAACATCAGCGGACCATGTATGACCAATCCAATAGTATTACACTGATAACCGTCAGACCATACCATGGCTATGGGGAATGTACACACCCTTATTGATATGACACACCCTTCCTTCATCTGCCATGGGATCACGTCATCGCATATATTAACAGTACATGAGCCCGATATGTGACATATGTCCTATACATTCTCAGACAGTGTCTACAAAATGTGTTAGGTGTGCGGATGCTGACCGAATGCATACCCTCCGTGTGTGCATATGTGTACACACCCTTATCATGATGGTTTGTTGCACCTATTGTTATGTGTACTACAGCAATCACTATTCCTGGCAGGGGTATACTAGCATGGGTCATCTGCATTTGTCAGTGTATGGTTAGTCTGCCTTACACATGTCCCCCAAATCTGCATGATTGCAAGGTCTACTTATGTGCACATCCCTTGGTGTTCACATACTGCCATCACTATTGCTGTGGGGGTAGGGTTATGTCTGCCACAGTTCCTGAACCTGATCGTGTGCAGATACAGCCATTCTTAGCATCCTTAGGATCCCTGCTGCAGTGCATTGGTGTATCATGCTGACACCCCCTCCCCACCTTCAGCCTTTTTGCAGATGCTTGACAAGTATGGCCTACAAGTGTGTCAGTTTGCAGTGTCCCATACACTGAACAACACATGTTACAGCCTAGTCCCAGCTAATAATGTAGATCACAGTAATACGTTATGCCATAGTGTACATCTGTAACAGTTGTCATTGTAATACTGGTATATACACTGTTGTTGCCCTGTATAAGGGTGATGTTTCACACATGTCCCTACTGTAGGCCATGTGTCCCACCATTATGTTAATTCCTATGCACACATTTCGCAATGACAGGATGTTAGTTATCTTACAGGTGTCTGACATACCCTTCCATCACCCCATCATAGTCACCACTGTGATGCAGTGCATTTAACAGCAGCAATACGTGAACATGTACAGCATGCATTCTGCGTAGGTGTGTTAGATGTGTGCATGGAATATACCATAGCCATTACATGCCCAGTGTATTGGAAAGCATCAACATAAACCATACTCACTAGCTACAGGCTGCTGCCTTGGTGGTATACTGGAGGGACCTATAAAAGTGTTTGAGAGATGCAAAGTCAGTGGCCACACCTGTGGCATTGCTACAGGGTGGGTGCAGCATTACAGTACATCAACAGTGCAAGTCCACAATACTACCACTTACTTATGCACATCTGTTTATTACTACTATGCAGCAACAAACTATATATATGACATGTCAGATATGCATGATCTACCTGTTCAGATGCGATGCATATGCAACAGTGGTCTACTGATGTGCCCTGTAGCCTTACCTGCATGCTCCTCAGCTGGTGTGTGGGTAGTACCCACCTCCGCAATGGTGTCTGGCAGTTGTTGGTTGTGCGGACGGGCAGGTGCCACAAGACTGGCGCGGAGCTCCTCAACACATGTTGGGGGTGGATGGCATGACACCCCGTTGAAAGGTGATCCCCCTGGACTGCAGCAGCATGCTGACGGGCATTGCAAAGCAGGTCAAAAAATGATGCTGGACGTGCTCATAACTGCGGTTATGCAGTCCGACATTATTGACCCTGTGGACTAGGTCGTTCCACAGGGTGGTCCATTTCTGCTGCTCATGGGCAGCCCGACCAAACAGGATAGTGCAGTGCTAGATAAGATAATTCAACACTATGTCATTTTCAGCTTCTGAATAAGCAGGTAGGCTTCCATGTAACATCTTGCCTGAAATACATAAAGATGGAAACAGGTCTAAGCAACTCATATAGCAAGGTTACTATAGTTCTTAATACACATCTTTGTCAACCCCCACCATATCAGCTACAACAAACTGTACACAACTCAATAGGTATGGCTACAGCTTACCTACCAGTGGGACATATATTGTATTGTACCACACATTGTGCTATTTGTTTGTAGCCATGTTCCCTGTGTGGACACTATCATTGCTAGCCTGTTACGGACTATTCACCTGCATGCCATTGTCAGGGCCACTATGGTTCCATATATGCATGTGGTATGCTTGCTATGTGATTGCTGCACATCTGACATTCTGTGTTATTGGGGATATCTATGCATGCTGTTGGACATGTTCTGCGATTGTGTAGACTATTACAACCCACATATGTTCTATAACAGTGACACAATAACATGTTTAGGGAATATTTGCCAGCAGAACCACCTCTCCAAACTCATCTGGCCATGTTACCAGGACACATCACATGTGGGATCAACCCTGAGGCATTCTCATGTACTGGTCCAGCACTACCTTCAGGTGCAACCACTTCAGGGGATGCTGTCCCCCCCCCGGGGGTGCACACAGACATGATCCTGTACCCAGAGATCAGGGCCAGGGTCTGTTCCATAGCGGGTTCCACAGACACATGTGGGATGTGCTACATCACCTTGAGTCATCCAGTACACATTCATAGTGTCCACATGTTCCTCCTGCTCAGCCTCCAGGCCAGGCACCTTCAGGGATGTGGACTGCTGTTGTGAGTAGGAATGGGTGAGAGGCTTTTTCCCATTATTACCATATTGGGGCCCATGGGGCTTCCACATCACAGACCACATACACCATCCAGAGTGTTTACCCACCACATGTGTCATATGCCTCCCCTGTAGGCTGTCCTCTATATCTACTAATCCGGACCAACTCCACAAATATGCCTGCCATACTTCCCCATATTCCCATTCCCTACTTCACAGACAATGGCAATGTGGTCCCAACAAGGAGTTCACATGTGACATACCAATCCATGTTGCACACACTTACAGCTATATATATCTGTGTCTATTGCTATGTGTGATGTTCCCTCACACATAGCATGCAGCACTGTTATGGAAATATAGGGGACATGCATATATATATATATATATATATATATATATATAGATAAATATATATATATATATATATATATATATATATATATATATATATATGTATGTGTTTGTATATGTGTAGACATGTGCATATAGATATATATCTATGTATGTGTAGATATATATGATGTTGCATATATATGTTTATATATATGTCTACATATGGGTATCTGTATATCTGTAGACATACATGGATATATATATATATATATATATATATATATATATATATATATATATATATATATATATATATATATATATATATATATATACACACACACACATATACATACCTATATAAGGGGTACATTCAGACATCAGGACCACAATCTCAAAACCCCTTCCTGCACAGCTGCACTGTTCTGCCTTGCTACAACACAGACAGGTGCCACATATGGACACAGCCTAACATTAGGGGGTATATATATAGGGCCAGATTGCAGGTAACCCTATTACACACCTATGGCATTTCAGCGTGTTACAATACATGTTAACCTGAGTGTCCTGCAAGTGGTGGGCTGTGGAACCCACATGCCCATCATTATGGCATTAATTCCACCACCAGCTATATGCCACAGTAATATACATCCCTTCCTTTACACACCACACACTATATTGGCATACATGTTGTCAGTCAGTTTTGCTCTACACAGTTGACGGGTATGGCCCACTACCCAAAGGGACAGACTCTAATGTCCATAGCAATTGTTCAGCTGAAGATCCTTACAACAGAAACACCTGATGCACATGTATATCATTCCATATTGTCTACCCCAGTATTATGGACGAGGTACTACAGTCAATTACATGCATATACTCTTCACATACCTGTTGTGGGGATGAGTCTGTTGTAGATAGTAATCTTGTAGGAAGTATTTTTTTCACTCCTTAGCCTGCTTCCTTTGTTGTATTTTTCTGGTGTTATAGTGGTTCAGGAGCTGTTGTATGTTTTCTGTTTGTTTTCTCTTTCACTTTATTTCTCTGCATCTCTCTCTCTCTCTCTCCCCAGTAAATGGATTGAGCTGCCTGGAATAGATTGCAGCATGGCTTTTGTGGGTAATGCACATGATCGGGTGATGGCCTCTGCACCAGTCAGTGTCCTCCACTTGCTACCTGCATGCAGCCAGCTGTGTAGTACTTCCAATTACCACTGTTATGG
>NC_056726.1:252220727-252224724 GCF_019279795.1 Protopterus annectens
ATTATGCTTTTATTTATATACAACCTATTTGAGACTCTTCCTGTCATATTCTCTAGTGTATGCAGTACATGCCTTAAACAACACAGGTTTTATACAGGCGATTAACTTACTACTATTTTTAGATTTATTTCCTATGACAGTACATGCAAGAGTATTACTAACCCTGCCTCGCATCACAACCGCTCCAAGCGACATCCATGGGCCTCCTGGTTTGCAGCCCACTCACTTGCCACTGTGAAGGACATAAGAGGAATATTTAGCCATACCTATCCAAAATATACATGAGCTGGCAATTATTAAGCAGGTAGTGGATTGATACACATGGCTGGGACCTCCCCTGTCCGCCTAGCCTCTTGGATCCACTGATCCAAGAGATCCCCCTTTTGCCACTTCAGGTCAGCATAGTGATGCCTGACCTGTTCACCAGTTTGGGGTATGGCAGTAGCACTGGTGAGGTCATGGTCAAGGCAGTCCCAGGCTTCCGCCTTGTATTGGGAACCCTGGTACTGGCCCTGCAGCAGTTTCTGATCATGGTCTTTCACAAGTAGTCTTGTCATGACTCTGGACTCCTGGATGCCCCAGTGCTGCACCTGAAAGCGCACACCCTCTCCCATTCCAGATATAGTGCCTACAAGGGGAAGCTATAACCAGGTACAAGTTGTATTCCCACCTGTTGGGTTTAAATAGGGCTGATTTCCCACACTTCGCCATGATTGGACAGTTTTGAAAAGGCTAAGCTATGGGAAAACCTGCTTACTTAATATTGGCATTGCTTAAAGGGTATACCAATGGGCAAATTGAGTTAGCTGGCCTACGCATTGCTTATACCTAGTAAGCTGGGCTGTGCAGTGTTTAGCATTGCTTAATTTTTAATTTGCATATTATTTGCTTTTTGGCATTGATTTATTATTCATTACATGTTATATATGTGTTTGGTATCCTTGATTCATGTGGACGTACACTGTATGGGGTCCCTGTGTTTATTAGAGGATCTCAACACTTCATTACAATGACACCTCACATCTGGGCTTAATGCAGTAGGTTATACAACATAAGACTGTATATAGATTCCTTTCACATGTTCAGTTTGAATTTCTTATAGTGAGGATCTTTTTGGTGATACCGCATGCTTATGTACTGCTGTGATGGCTTAG
The DNA here is from genome assembly GCF_019279795.1 of Protopterus annectens. Lineage (NCBI taxonomy): Eukaryota > Metazoa > Chordata > Ceratodontiformes > Protopteridae > Protopterus > Protopterus annectens. The sequence continues at coordinate 252,221,882 of NC_056726.1, forward strand.
TGGTTAACTACTGTGAGTATAGTGTACAGGGTCCTGGGCTCAGGATCTGCAAAAGCTGTCTATTTTGTTTCTGGCCAGAACAGCAGCTGTTGCATACAGAGTGATTTAAGGCACTTTTAAGCAATTGTAAGCAGGTTTGCATGGATTTGCGCAAAGGTAATCAATGCTAACCTCTGGCTAAATATGCTTATAGGGAGTTATCAATATTGTTAAACCTGCGTGCACATTGCTAACCCTGTGCAAATGGGCTTAAACTCACTTACTACTGCTTAAATATGCTTACTCCCGCTTACTACTGCTTAATATTGATTACACTTGCCTACTAGTGCTTATTCCTGCTTACCACCATGCTAACTGACAGTAATGTCTAATGGTTCTTGGGAAGGTGGTGGATTTGGAAACTGTATGGAGTTATCATCCATTACACATTTTACCTTCCATTTGTATCCCTGATTCCTGTGTACATATACTGTATGGGGCATTTGTGATTATCTGTGGAATTTGCAACATTATGACACTGACACCTCACATCTGCATTTAATGCAGTACTCCAGTTCAGAAATATATGTTATTTAGTAGGTTATGCAACTAAAAATATTGGTCATAAAGTTATTTGACATGGAAAATGGAACGTACTGGAGTGGGACTCAAACCGGGAATGACTGCTCACAAGGCGAATGCTCTGCCCACTACACTATTTCTGTATTGCTTCATTTACATATATCTTGCTTTTTATCCTCTTGTGCCATTTAAGCTGCATTAACCATAGCTAAGCGATGGGCAAACCCATGCACCTATGGTTAAATTTAATCTGTTTCATAAAAAAAAAAAATCTTTATATTTGTTGTTTTAACTATTGCTCTTGTACACATGGGGGATGTTGCTGGTGGTATGCGAGCACCTATGAGCAATATCGCTCATTCTTTTAATACTACTCTGCTGTTCTTCATTGCATGGGCATGTATAGTCTGAGAGCTCTCCTCACAGACACGCCCCCTGTACTCTTACATGCTCCATGTAAGATTAGGAGCTCAGCCAGCGTGCCTTCATTAATATGCATGATGCGCTGCCATCCTGATCCTAAATGGCCACTTCCGTGCAAGACTAATCTAGTCCTGCATCGAAGAATAGTGAATCTGGGGGTATGTTTATCCTTGGAAACATATAAGTGAAGAGAAGATCAAAGCAGTAAAAATGAGAATTAATAGGTACAAAAAACATAGAATGTACAGATTTTTTGTGGAGGTTATCTTTAAGTGAGTTACCGGTCAAGGCAAATATGCCATTTAAGACAATAAAATAATCTGTTTACACTGTGGTGAATTAAAGACAAGTGAACATGTTTTTATAAAGTGTAAAAGGACATTTAAACTGTGGAAGGAAATATATGACATAGGATACTTAAAATAATTGGAGAACATTGAATGTATTAATATGGCCATGATTGAATATGGGCATTATAAAAATGTGAAACAAAAGGACATAAACAAACTGGATGCAAAATTATTTTGTATAATATGGAACGAAAGAATTCATGAAGTAAAATACAATGGAAAGTGGTTATTACCAGAGATTATGAAGAAAGTAAGACTTTGGTTGTGGAAAAAAGAGTAGGAGATAAAAAACTGTGGGCCAGATTCAGGAAGGCTTACACGGAGTTCAAGAGTAGTGTAAGCCTCCGTGTAAGCCTCCCGATTCAGGTACAGCCCAAACCTCCGTGTAAGAGACAGCTAACACGTCTCTTACACGGACTGGGCGTGAAAATGCTCAATACCTCATTTGCAGCTCCAAGATATGCAAATGAGGTATTTGAGTGATCCACGAAGCAGAAACCAGTCCGTGTAACGGACGTGTTAGCTGCAGAAATGTACTCAGCTGACAACTGAGTACATTTCTGCAAATCAAAACGGAGCTATGTCAGCTCCAAATAAAAGTGCATATGTCATTAAGCATGCCAATGGCCAAATATGTGGCCATTGGCATGAAAAAGTGTTGCAAAAATAAGTTATTTAACTTTTTTTTTTTTTTTCACGGGATTTTTGTGTTTAACTGCAGCGCACCCAGCAAACGGGTGCGCTACCTAAAACTGAAAACCGAAGCTTATAAGCCCACAATTGTGGGATTTATGTATTACATGGAATGTCAATGGAGGGACTTGCAGACTAAAAACAATATGGCCTCCGTTAGTGGTTGTCAAGGGGAAGCTCCGTGTAAGATATGTAACTAAGCATTACTAGGCAATCCTATGTAAATGAGGGTTACAATACTGAATCACACTGCCACATAGGTAATGAGCACTTTCTGAGTAGTGTAAGAGTTAGAGAAGGGGGAGGAACAGAGTAAGAGGTAGGTGACATCACGGAGGGAAGGATAGAAAGAAATGTACCAGATTGGAGGGCAATGTAAGGTAACAGATGACAGACAGACATCAGGGAGGGAGGTGTGTCCCAACAGAACACTAGGAAAGTCAAGAAATTGAGGGTATACGCTATCCCTACACTCAAAGTTTCTTGATATACGTGCATCTTGGCAGCGTGTGCGTGTAAGGCAGGTTCAACATGTGGGAGCGTGTTGCAAACCGTTTACAATGGTTTCTGGCGCGTGCGTGTGTAAGGCAGTGTGCGTGCGTTTTAGCATGAATCAGCCTAGCTAACACCGTGTAAGGATGTGTGCGCGTGTGTAACATGGTGTAGGGATGTGTGCGCGCGTTTAAGTAACTGTGAGCGTGTTTAAGCTGGTGTGCACATTGCTCCCCCTCAGGAAACAGAGAGGAAACAGGAAACAACCAAAATACAGGGAAATTGCCAGGGAATACTGCTGGAGTTAATTGGTGGAAACAATTA